>NC_083316.1:39500536-39745504 GCF_963455315.2 Globicephala melas | reverse complement strand
ATTAGCCAAAAGAAGTATCATCATAGTCAAAGAGTCTGATGATGGCTGAAAAAAGGAAAATAAGGAAATGTGTCATGATGGGTATTAAATATTAAATATAGAAAGATGAATTGGGAAGTGGGCTTGAGTCCAAACACAACTCTTGAACTGAGGAGAGCTCTATATGGAACAGTGGAGCATAATATCATATTGGACAGTGATTAACCTCTGAATATAGCTGTGCATAATTTGAAACTATGTCAGACTTTTAAATGTCATGATAAATTTCTTATGACAAAACACATATGTGCCTATACAACAATGATAAATCTGTGTCCGTTAAAAAAGAGCATTCCAATCTGGACATGTAGTAAGTCTTTCGCTAATTTCTTTAGAAGTAAAATTGATCGTTTACAGTAGTTTTCGTTTGATGAGAAAAATGTCCTTTTACTTTCACAGGTACGTTTAATCATGGAGTAGTATTTTCCTCTTTTCCTTCATGGAGGCACTGAATCTCTTGATTTGTACCACCCACCAGCCCCCTTACGGTCCACTTCATTTCTACTCAGTTTGTTCCGCGATCAACCACTCAATCATGTGTTTCAAGCTGCCCATGATTCCCTGGTGTTTTTGTCAGGACAACACATCTACCTTGTTCTTCACACAGCTCTAGATATGCCACCTCATCTATTCTGTGGTGTTTCCGAACACTGAGAAATGGGGGAATTGTGATGACTTATTGAAGCATAAATTTATGGTTTTGGTTTCAGTTAGGCTCTCTATTTGAGATGAATGTTAAATTTACCTATAAATTACCTCCCAATCAAATTCTCCAAAGAACCTGCTCCAAACTCTTTCCTACTTCTTTCAAATAAAAATCCAAACCAAAACAAACAAAACTTACTCTTCATAACTGACCATTTTTTTTATTGAAAAGACATCCGATGTGGACTTGCTTAATTTCCATTCCCTCCGCTTGATTTGATTTGATTCCAGTGTGTTCCAACTTCCTCCTCAGTGCTTCGGGTTCATGGCAGGTTAGAAAGTATTCTCTCAGACGATTTTACTTCCAAATATTAGCTATGGGCAAGAGACAATAGCACTTTATTAACCGAACTGCATACATATTTGAGTTTAAAAATACGTAATGTGAAGTGATACTCTTTGTGGTTATGTATATGTTCGAAAGAATATGCTTAAGGCTATATAGCATAACATTTTAGCAAAAGACTGAAAACGATCAGATATGCATATGTAAAGCACTGGTTGTACATATTAAGGTAAATCCACAACATACAATATGTGAAACTGTAAAAAGGACCAAGGAATATATCCAAGTACTAATGTGAAATGATCTTGAGGATGGACTTTAGATGAAAAAATAAAAGTTAAGATAAAATATATGACTAAGGAAGGAGAGAAATATTAATATTGACAGGCATTTCATTTTCAAAATAGAACAATTAAAGAATACGTTAAGGGGGCTTCCCTGGTGGCGCAGTGGTTGAGAGTCTGCCTGCCGATGCAGGGGACACGGGTTCATGCCCCGGTCCGGGAAGATCCCACATGCCGCGGAGTGGCTGGGCCCGTGAGCCATGGCCGCTGAGCCTGCGCGTCCGGAGCCTGTAATCCGCAACGGGAGAGGCCACAAAAAAAAAAACAAAAAACGAATACATTAAAATGTAATAAAAATTATTGCTTATAGGAGGGAGAGAGGGATACAGGGCAGATGAATAAAGACCTCTGTGTACACAGCTTGTTATTTTTTCTTTTGGAATCTTTTATGTTTTATGTAATTTTATAAAGTTAAAGACAAAAAATAAAAGCAATCTTTAAAAATTGAAAGCCAGCTTAAATAAATGAACTTAATTGTATACCAAGTTGTCAAAACCACAAAGTAAAAGAATTACTTCAAACTATTTAAAATGCTCAATATGAAACTTTACACTCTAGTGAGGTATAAGGACAAATAGAGCCCCAAACAAAAATTAAAAACCCTTCCTTAGGGAATTCCCTGGTGGTCCAGTGTTTAGGATTCCACACTTCCACTGCAGGGGCACAGGTTGGATCCCTGGTTGGGGAGCTGAGATCCCCCAAGCTGCGTGGCACGGCCAGAAAAAAAAAGACAAAAAAAGCCCTTTCTTAAGCTTCATTTAGATTGTTTTATTGTTAGTATGTTGATTTAAAACTATCATAGGTAAAATATAGAATAAAGAGTATATAAATTATGTAAATGTAACTAGAAACCAATATTTTCAGTGTAAAATAATGGAAACACTATAAAAAATCATATTCTTTTTTCTCTGTCACCATTGATTATTTATTATAGTCCTTTGTCTGAATTAGTGTTGAAATAACTAATAATAAACTTTTAATTCTTATAAAATGTTTTGCATTTATTTAGAAATAAAAAACTGTGTATAGATACATATATAGTTAAAATGTAATTATACATATATATAATATACATATTTTATAGGGTTTTTTTGTTAAAAATGCAAATTTCTTTGTTCTATCTACCACAAGTTCTGAAGGTGCTGAGAAAGATATAAGTAAGTAGAGTACGTTAAAAGTCAAAATAACTTTAAAAAGACGTTGACAAAAGCACATCCATACTGTTATTAATCTATAGACTTTCCCCCCATTTAAAACTTAGGAATATTATTCAGCTATAAAAAATAATACAATTTTGCCATTTGTGACAACACGGATAACACTTCAGGGCATTATGCTAAGAGAAATAAGTCAGAGAAAGACAAATAGAGTGTGATCTCACTTATATGTGGAATCTGAAAACAAAAACAAACTCATAGATACAGAGAACAGATTGGTGGTTGCCAGAGGCGGAGAGTGGAGGGTTGGTGAAGTGGGTGAAGGGGGTCAAAAGGTACAAATCTAGTTATAAATACATAAGTCATGGAGATGTAATATACAGCATGGCAACTCTAGTTAATAATACTGTATTGTGTATTTGAAAATTGCTAAGAGAGTAAATCTTAAAAGTTCTCATCACAAAAAATATTTGTAACTGTATATGGTGACAGATGTTAACTAGACTTACTGTGATCATTTTGCAGTATATACAAATATCAAACCATTATGTTTTATACCTGAAAATGATATAATGTATGTCAATTATACTTCATAAAAAAAAACTTAGTCATATACTCTTATAATCAAAATTAACTTTGGGTGAACTTCCTGATTTGCTGCATTTTGGAGGATAGCTCCTCCTGACTCACTGATTTCAGGTTGCAGGTGGCATATACTACTGTTTTCAACCCCAGTCTTACGTGAGTTATCATCCTCTAATTCACCATATAGACTTTATTTTAGTATCTTGTGTTAGAAAGTGAATCAAAGGTGGATTTACATTTTGAGCTTATGTTTAGGATTTGGAATTAACTACAAAACAAGTCTGGGCAAAACTCCCACTTGCTTATTGCTCCAACACCTAAGAGAGGGCAATCTTAGAATCAGTATCCAAGGAATGGATGTTGAATAAAGGAACACTGATTAACAACATTTTAAAAGATTTAAAATACTATTTTCTTTACCTGGCAGTTATCAAGTATATTAATTAAACAAGCAGCAAAAGAAATTCTAAGTCAGTACTACCCAGTACGTATATTATGCAAACCACAAGTGCAAGCCACATATGTAATTTTAAGTCTTCGTGAAGCCCCATTAAAAAAAAAGAAAAAAAGAAATAGAAGCCAACAGGTAAAATTAGTTTTAACAACATGTTTTATTTAGCTTACTACATGCAAAATATTATCATTTCTATGTGTATTCCATATAAAATATTGAGGTATTTTACACTTTTTTAAAATACTGAATCTTCACTCAGTGTGTATTTTATACTTCTGGCACTTCTCAGTTCAGATTAGATGCATTTCAAGTACTGAATAGCCGGATACACAGTGGCTACCTTGTTGGACAGAGCAGTCTAAAGTATAAATCAGATTGTAGTAAAACATAGCGAAACTGTGATATAACCAATGCAATAAAAAAGTTTAAATTAGTATATATAGTGAAAAATAAGCTCTAGTGAAAAAGATCCAAGTATTCTTTATTTTTCAGATCAGTCAAATTGACTATTTGGGTAGTTATAGAAACACTAAGAAATGATTCTCTTTCCTCTGTTCGTCACAGTTGATTATTTAGTAAAGTCATTGGTCTGAATTAATGTGAAATGAGTAATAATGAACTTCCTTTGATTCTTATAAAATTGCTTGCATTTTATATATTTTATTTAGAGTATGAAGCCTATAAAATATTTAAAATAGAGATGGTTCTATGAAGCCTATGGAAAAGAGAGAGGAAAACCTAAGCTGAATTGATGAAATGAGGCTTCTGAATCCTTAAGTGACTAGCTTAAATTTACATGCTGACAAAAAGCATAGCAGGAGTTAGCATAACAGCAGCTAGCAGGTCCTGAGTGGTTGGTTACCTGGTGCCGTTGAATCCCTATAGCACTCTGTAAGTTGGGTACCATTGCTGCCCTCCTCATTTTACCAGGGAGGATACTAAGAATGATTAAGTAATTTGCACAATGCTATGCAGGCAAAATACTGCTTCTGGAACTTGGGCCCTAACCATAATGACACTCTTTCACCTTAAAATTAGGTTGTATGAAATAATTTGGCATCTAAACCCGAAGTTCTCATTCAAACCTGTCACTCTAGGCCAGTACACATCAATACAAACTAAAATTTCCATTGTGCTTGGGTGATATGGAGAACATCATATCTATAAATTACTATTTGAAATATTAAAAATATCACTCTGATATTTTTGACTTTGCCATTACAGTGCAGTCAGCAAATTGGATGTAACTCATTTACAATAGGGCATTTCTTCATAATTCAATTGGGAATCCTGATTATAATTTTTCTGTTCACTTACATGGGAGTGTTCTTTTCTCTGCTTTCTATCAGCCCAAATATTCTAATTGTTATGTTAATTTTTGGCTAACTGTTCTTGAGATCAGGGTGAAGTGTTGAGCTTTTAAGTCTGGAAGCATTTGTCTTGGAGCTGCTACCATGGAAATCAAACTATAAGCCAGCTGAAGGTATACATGGAAGCGTGGGAGAAAAGCAGACCCCTACTGGGATAAGGTAGAACAAACACATAGAGACAGCTAGGACTAACTCCTGTAATAATATTTTCTTACATTCTTACCTTCCCTCATTATCTGTGTTTCCAAAAAGCCTTTTTCATGGATACACAGCCTAGAGAATAAATTAAAAAGAGTATCTAATATCTATCACCAGCTCTTGAGACTGTCATTTCTGTTGTGTGGACTCAACTGCAAGCCCTTCATGGACCACCTCCTCCTCCCGTAGTGATCTTGCTTCCATGATCACGGGAGAATTCTTTCTCACTAGCGTCATAGAATTAGACTGCTTTTCTCTTTTAGTTTGTGAGCAATTGACTTCTTGAAGGTTTTGAATTCTTTCTCAGCATTTAACAGAGGAAGGATCTGTAGACATCAGCAGACCACTCCTTAAGCCTGCCCGGTACAGCCTGAGGCATCCTTTGTTCTCAAACTCCCCTTCCCTCACTGGAACACGGTAGAGGACTTGGCTGTCACCAGGAGGTCCCTCTCCCATCTGCTGGAGCAAACAGCTGAGGACTGGCATTTCAAGAACTAATGCTTTTCTCTAATTCCTTGTGTGGGAGAGTGTGTAACGTGACCTTCATTTCTGTTCGCAGCTCACATAGCTTCTTATGCCACAGATTAGTGGTGCATGGCATCATTGGGTTCTATCAGCCTATACTCTTCCAGCTCTGCCCCATCTTCATAGCATCCTAATCCTAAAAGAGCATATTCCCTTAGGACCTATCTCCTAGTCACACGCAAGCCTATAGAACACACAACACAGAAGAGCCACAAACACTGAAATGTTAACGAATTCCTATCTTTTGTTATTATGAATGTGAATGAATCAAAGAACAATGATATAGTAATATGTAGTCTGTTAACTTTTGGAATATATTGTAGTTTATAAATTCTCTAGAGAGAATGTCAGAGAAGAGAGGTCACTTTGAGTTCAGAGTAGTTGAGGAAGTCACGCCCTCCATCTAGAAGCCCCTTTTCTAGCATCCATAGCATCATGATACAACCCAGCAGACTGAGAAGTGCTGGATAAAGACTCCTGCTCTTTAGCATACCAGTGACTCATTCCATATCTCTGCTTTTTTCCAACTATCAATATAAGTGTTTTCAGTCAACCATAGTTCTTATTATTTAAGTGGTAAATGATACCTTTACAATTCTAAGTTTTATAATTTATCCTACTTGTCATAATCCATATTTACAGATTATTTAAACAATCAGCAATGAGTTCTTCAGAATATGAGCTTGTATTCTGCCTTTTAAAATAAGTAGATGAATGTGTACTCATTTGCGCAAATGCCACTTGTTCCCCTCTGCTGCCATTTCTGTGACAGCAGCTTGCAGGACTGTTCTTTAAGTGATTATATTCTGATGGGAAAACAGCCAAACAAAAACTGTCAGCTATTTCATATACTTTCTAAAACTATTTTGAAATACAGATTAACATTTAACGTGAAGATCTGTAAATATGGGTGAGTAACGTGCTATAAACATGCATTTTATTTTCTTAGCTTCTCTAAGCTTCTGGCAAAATAGATTGCAATTTGCCTGCTGAATCATTTTTTGTTAGGTTATGTGGCTTTATGGCATTGATATGTGGATTGAATCATAATAAATTGAAATACCTAATAATTAAAATAAACAAAGGAAAAGGGCATAGACGTAGGATGATGACCCCCCCCCCATTTTTATTATCTGTTGGAAGAGTTACATTTTAGTTAAATTCTTTCTTAACTTATGAACTCAGACAAGATTTTCTATTGAAAAAAGAAAAAAAGCCTGCTCGTCACTCAGGGTCTTAAAGGTCTCATAGCTCAACTTCTGACAACAGTAGTGTCAGCTGGAGAGTGCCTTGTCTTTGTTCTTCCTGGATGTGGGAGAGGCAAGTTTCTGACAGAGACAAGTTTCAATGTTCTATTGTCATTTTGGCCTTTCAATGGGTGTAATTTATAAATAGCAAATCATTAATATGCTGAGTAGTTTAAAGAGCTTTTAAAACCACTTGAAAATGGTATAAGGAGGCTGTTCTTGTTTTCTTGCTGTGAAAAAGAAGTGAGGGGAAAATATTAGTCACTGGCATGTTGCAAGAGATATCATGCACTTTTTATGTTTTCTTTAAATAGATGGGTTGTTCCACTGCAAAGAGTAGTGGAAATCATCATTCCTAGGTCACATAATGAAACACAATTCTCTGGTTTCTGATAAACAACCCTTGTATGTTTTTCATAAAATTTAATGCTTTCAGATAAGGTGGCATAACATTTAATGAGCTATGCAATTTAAAAGTGCTTGCCCTTACATTCCTAGGATTGTAGTGGTATATTCAGGTATATATTTCTACTGGAAAAAAAAATCAATTAGTTTTTTGGTTCAGTGCTGGATGATAAAACTGTGACTGTGTTGATTATGAAGAAGCAGCTCTTCTTTTCTGTAGTGAAAATTATAGGTGTAATCCAGGGACACTATTAGAGGAGACTTTGTCTCCCTTCTCTAGAGAATAATTGTGGCTTCTTGGAAACTCACATTACTTTGTCTAGTAGGATTCTTGATCTGTGTGGTAACAAAGTTTTCTAAGTTTCCTGGCTATCTGATTTTGAAATGGAAAGAAACCTGTGAAATATATGAGAACATCTCTGAGCTCAGGATGCTATATTAAATTTTGTTAATTTTACCTCTTACTTCTTTCACCTGTTTCTCTCCACTGCACTACCTTAGCCTAATTTACCAATGTTTCACTTAACTGGACCTCCCACACTAACTCTAACCCCATTCCAGTCCATTATCCAATATGTGCTAGAGTGGTTTCTTAATGGAAATCTGATCACATCACCCTCCATTCCCCCATCCTCCACCCCTTGATCAAAGGTCTTCAATAAGTATTTATTGCTCTTGGGACAAAGGTCAAAATCTCACAGGTCCTACCTGGCCTGATACCTGGTTTGGCCCAGGTCTCCAGTCCTGTGTTTCACATACACGTCCTTTACCTATGTCCAGTCACACTGGGCTTCTTTTAGTTCACCTTTTTAGGGGAATCAGTACATCCCAGTCTCTCTTCCTGCAACACTTTTCCTTTTGCTCTTTGTCTAGTTATCTCCTAATCATTCATCATTTAGCTCTATCAGGACTATCTCTGGCAAGTCTTCCGTCACTCCCAGTTGAGGCTAGGTTCTCTCATTAAATGTTCTCATTCTTCAAAGCACATATCTGAATATGTCATTATTCATTCAGTTCTGCAACTATTTGATTCCTGTTCACGTACCCATCTGGGATGCTGGAACATAAGTTGCATGGTGAAAAAACCATGCCTCTATGCCATTTTCTTCCTTGCATCCAGCTTACCATGCTTTGTACAATAGTAGGAACTAAGTAAATATTTGTTGAATGAATGAATAAATGACTATGGATACATAAATGTCTGAACCAAGGGTAAATTAGGCTAAGGTAGTGAGGTGGAGAGAAACAGGTGAAAGAAGTAAGAGGTAAAATTAACAAAATTTAATATAGCATCCTGAGCTCAGAGGTGTTCTCATATATTTCACGGGTTTAGAAACCAAGGTGTTTCTCATATATCTCAGATCCCTTCTCTCAGAAGAAGGTAGCCAGACAAGAGATGTATTTTGGTGTAATTTTGGAATAAGTTGTGCTGTGAGACTTATTCTAAGATTTGTGGGAAGCACTGAGCAGTTAGGTGAAGAATTCAGCAGATATTGTGCCAAGAGCTGTCCCCAGCATTATTGAGGAAGGAATGACATTGAGTTCTCCAGAGACCAAGGGACGAATATTTGCTTGAGAAAAGACCACCAAGTGAATTTTAAGCATAGGTGTCTTTGGGAAGAGCCTTGCTCATTTGGGGTAGATGGATGAAAATCTGAAGCTGAGCAATTGCCATGGAAGAGAGAAACCAGAAGAGAGGGGTGGTGTGCTGAGAGCATCTGCCAGAACTGAGCAGTGGAAAACTTGGAACAGAAGAGCAGAAATGTGTGTGGGGGGGGGCTGTCTCTGAAGAGACAGGAATGGGGCAGAATCTTGTTAAACTAGCAGGAGGAAGTACTCATCTTTTTTTTAGTTTTCAAGCCAAGAATAGGGTCAGAGAACTAGGGATAACAAAATGAAAAATCCAAACAGCACAGTCTCCATTGTTTATTCATCTTGAAAGTCCTTCATATGATGGGATTTTCCTGATGACTTTCCCATGATATGCCTGCCTGCAGAAAACTTTATATTATCTGTGAGGCAGTCCTAGAATTAAGGATAGCGTATCTGAGGCCATGGAGACAGTGAAAAAACATAGCATTGTGATCAGCATAGGGGGTAAAACCAAGTTACCAGTGGAAGTTCCTCCCCTGAGAGAAAGTGATACATGATAATTTCTGCTCATGCCAATAGAAGCCCCTCAATCCCCATGAAATAAATGAGCTCCATTTTGGACACTGGAATATGTCTATTAGATATCATTATGACAGTTGGATATACTAGTGGGCCACTGAATATTCTAGACTGGCATTCAGGGAGAGGGCTAGTCTAGAGAAATACATTTTGGAATCACTGGCATATACATAGGTATTTAAAATAATGGGACTAGATAGGATAACCTAAGAAAAGTATATACTTGGAAAAGGAGAGTCCGAAATGAGCCTTGAGGAAGAGCTTGAAAAGAAGGCTAAAAAAAAAAAAAGTGCCATTTGCAGCAACATGGACGGACCTGGAGATGATCATACTAAGTGAGATAAGTCAGACAGAGAAGGACAAATACCATATGATATCACTTATATGTGGAATCTAAAATATGCCACAGTAAAATTATTTATGAAACAGAAACAGACTCAGACATAAAAACAAACTTGTGGTTACCAATGGGGAGAGGGGGTAGGGGAGGGATAAATTAGGAGTTTGGGATTAGCAGATACAAACTACTACATATAAAATTGATAAGCAGCAAGGTCCTATTGTACAGTACAGGGAACTATACTCAATATCCTGTAATAAACCATAATGGAAAAGAATATTAAAAAGAATATTTATATATGTATAACTGAATCACTTTGCTGTACACCAGAAACTAGCACAGCATTGTAAATCGACTAGACTTCAATTTAAAAAAAAATAGAAGGCTGACAGAAATCTGTGAGTGTATAAGAGGAGAAACAGGAAAAGGCAGTGTCACAGATCACAAAAGAGAAGTACCATGCAGGTCAAGAAGACGGGTGTGGACAAATATGTTAAATGCAGCAGGAAGTCCAATAAGGTGCAGACAGAGAAGGGTGCCTCAAATTTGTCAACAGGAATGCTAGTGATGATCGTGGAAAGGACTGTTTTAGTGTGTGCTGATGAGGATAGCTACTAGAATTGAGTAAATATGGAGATCTTAGTCTGCTTGGGATGCTGTAACATAATACCATAGACTGGGTAGCTTAAAAATAACAACAACAAATTTATTTCTCATAATTTGGAATCCGGGAAGGTGCCTCTGATTCAGTACTTGGTAAGGCCTCTATTCCTGGCTTACAGACAGCCACCTTATCTCTGTGTCCTCACATGACCTTCCCTCAGTGGGTGGAGAGAGAGAGGGAGGGAGGGAGGGAGAGAGGGAGAGAACAAAGGAAAGGGAGGGAGAAAGAGATCTTTCTCTCTTCTTCTTATAAAGCCACTAATCTCACGATGAGGACTCAATCGAACCCTAGTCTCCCAAAAGCCCCATCTCCAAATACCATCACATTGGATGTTAGGGCTTCGGGATATGCATTTTAGGGGGACATAAACATTTAGGTCTTAAAAATGGACAACTTATTTGAGAAGTTTTACTGTAGAGGAAAGCAGATAATTTGAGTATTGAATAGAGAGAATGTAGGAGTCAAGAGACAGTTTTTTTTTTTTGTTTTGCTTGTTTTTGTTTGTGTGTATGTTTTTAAGGTGGGAATAAAAGAATGTTGATATGCCAGTGGACTTAACTCAGGAGAAGGGAAAGCATTAGATAACACAGTAGAGATGACAAGCCTTTGAGAAAAAAGAAGTTGTCTCAGGGAGTGGAAACTCTAACTGAAGTGTTGTAGGATTGCTTGCAGTCCTGAATTCCCAGTCGAGATTCTAATTGTCCCAGCTGAGACACTAATTTAAAATGAAACTAATCCATGAGCCCAGCTGCCTTGCTTTTAATTTCAGCTCTGCTACATATTAGGCTTATGCTTTGGAAAAGTTACCTAGTTGCAGTTTCCTCAACTCTAATATGGGAATAATAATAATGAAAACCAGCAGCCTGTCTCATATGGGTGTACTTCCTAGAGTATCTTACCAGTGTCTGATCACGAAGACTGAAGCTCATGTAACTTGGTGTCCATTCTTTTCGCAGTGCCTGCAGTAGGCATTGACCAGTGCTCTTGGCTAACCTGATTTTTCTTGGTATGTCATTCCCTAAGCACCTACCACTTAGTTCACCCCATGGCCTGAACTAGTGATCTACCCAGAGCCTTTCCAGGGGGTCAACTTGTTCCTCTGTGATGGGCCAGTCACATTTGGCTTCAACTCAGCATTCTTGTCAACTATGAGCTAACAGAGATTCTAAAATATTCTAGATCAGAGCTCCCTCTAACTGTCCATGACACATCTCTCTCTTCTGGTTGAGGCAGGGCCACTTGAAAGTGGACCCCTCCCTGAGCCCCAAAGCAGTTAGTAGCACACGAACCCTCTTCTCTCTGTATTCAGCTCAACTCACTCAAAGGGCCTTCTCTTCTCAGGCTAAACCCTTCCTTCACCTCTTCACAAAATTTCCCTTGGAAAACACCCCCCATCCAACCAAAGCAGCTTTTATTTTTATTTCCCATCTCTTAGGCTCCTTTTTCTGACTCCTCTAAGCTTTAATGGTGGAGTGTACCTGAAGGGAGAACACAACGAGCATGACGTTCAAAACATAGTATCGATAGGGCACCGTAGGAGAGAACTGAAAGAACCAAGAGGTCCTATCTCAACAGTAACCTAGATTGCAAAGCTATGATTGTGCCATGTAATCCTATTTTTCAAGTGATGGTCCCTGAATATTTTCTCAGCCATCTCCCCAATGTCTTCTGTAACATGGTCTCATCTCTATCTTGGCAAATGGATACTTAAGGTAGACTACAGTAAGAGTTGGTGAGTATCTAGAAAAATAAGAAAGGGAAGCAAATTGATATTTTTTAAACATCACCCCTGTTCATTCAACTAAAACTTATGGATCACTTAACTATGTATTGAGCAAAATGAAAGGTAATGGGATACAAATATGCTTAAGATATTTTCTGGGGCAGGGGCAAGTGAAAAGGGCAGTGCAGAATATGGCAGAGGGATGCCCTGGTTAGTTGTGTCAGAGCATAGCTGAAGACGAATGTGCGCAGAGCCCACAGAAGGGTTACACTAGCAGGATACAGGTTTAGTCCTTCTCTGGCGTATCATTTAGGCAAGTTAGGTCTGTCTACTTTGATCCAATTGAATATAATATCTCCCTAATAACTGAATATGTGCTTAAACACACCAATACCTAGACACATAAAGTATATAACTAATATAATATTCAGCAGAATTATACACATTTCCAGAGATTGTAGTCATAAAATAAATCATCCCAATCAATTCTGGTGCATAATAAATGTGAAGAAAGTTTTATTTATTTATTTTTTCATTAACTAAACTGTCCTTACCTAAACGGTATATGTGTTCCTCTGATGTTTTGACTTTTGCCAACTAAACAGTATTAGAAAACTGGACATTACTCAGAAAATTTCAAACAGCCTATATTGACTACTAATTGTAACAAACACATATGCACAGACATAGGCACACACACAAATGCAGTTTTGCAACATGGACATGGGCCAAAATAATTTTAAATTAGGCAGCATCACTTACCAGCTGTGTTTTAAAAAATAATGTGATCTTAGTGTGAGTGTAACTGTGTCTGTGTGTGAGTGTATGTGTTTAACAAGCTAAGGTTTATTTTTTTTTTAACTTTTTGATTAACATTAGTCAGGATTTTAACATTAGCAGCTCTTAAGACTGATTATGCTTTGGACACCTTAGGATGTCAATCCTCTCCTCAGGCAGTCTGATGTATACCAGGGAGCCAAGAGGAAATACCTTGATTATAAAGTTATCCAGGTTATTTTCAAATAATTGCAAGTAAACAGGAAGCAATGAACTGACATTCTCAAATATTAAAAAAAATTGTAGTCCTATTGTTTCTGTGATTTGCAAAGTTACTATAGCAATTACTGCTTGTTTATTCAAGAGCTGCTTAATTTCTACAAGCAAACTTTCCTTTCTGCTTGATGAGTGTTTTCTCCTACTTTTGGCCATACCAAGTAATTTGTAGTCAGCCCTTGCTATGTAAAGGGATGCCATAAAATAGAGTCTGTACATATCATGCAGGGCTAGTCTATCCACCAAATCCTGTATCTCTTGAAAGAGGGTGCACCTGCTGCTAAGGTTAGATGGCTTAGATTTATAATGGGGGGAAAAAGCCTGTGGAATTTAATCTAAGTGATGGCTCACCATCTCCCCTGTGTTTAATGCCTGTCTATGAGATGATATTGACATTGCTGCCAGACATGCAAGTTTATCTGTGACAGGAAGACAGGAAATATAAAACCACACTGAAACATTGTACTTAGTCTTGACTATTTCATCACGAGAATGAAGTATACAATCTTCAATAATGCCTGGAAGATCAACAAACATTATTAAGAACCAAACTTCTAAGGACATAAATATTTAAAATGTTTAGTCATGGGAGATAAACTCTGCTGTTAAAACATCTTTAAAAGACATGGTGTTCAGAAATAAAGTTCTAGTGTCCATCTTTGGTTGCTCAGGACCCAGTAACCTGCTGACACTAACATTGTCAAACTTCAGGTTCATTCTGCCCGGTTCTTGACTAAACTGAGCCATCCTAGACAAATATTGGGATCTCCAGTTATACCAGCCAGTAGGCATCTGGAGTAATCAGATCTGGTAAGCCTGGGGGAATACAGAACTTCTTCATTCTGTCTCCTGCTTTGCATTTAATCCTCCACTTCTCCTGGACTTAATCTGTTTGAATATGCCCTGGCTTCTAGCCCAGTATTGGTTTGCTCTACAGATCCTTGCTGTAAATTTGAGTTTTATCCTGAATCACAATTAAGTAGCCTCTACTCTGATTACTATTTAACTTTTCTAAGTTTCATCTTCTCCATCGTAAAGTGGAGATGATCATAAGACTAGTATTTCCCAACTCATGTGTTCTGAGAAATACATGGGATGAAATACAATGTGCCTAATGTAGTACATGCTACATAGTAGTTGTTTAAGTTATGCTCTATCTGTAAAGACTTAGTGTAACTCTCACTGAATGCCTAATTTAGCTGCTTCTTCACAGCACTCAAAGGAAGGAACTGTTGGGTAAGTAGGAGGTCTGCATTATACAGACATTAAAGTCATTTTGATTTGACAACAAGAGGTTTCAGTGGTATTGCACCACTGTTCTTACAAGGAGTGAGCGAAATGCAAAAATATTTGTTGCCTTTGACAGTGGAACTTAGTTCTTTTATAGTTTACATTCCTCTTACTCATACTGAATCTGGAATAGCAGGAAAAATAAAGATAGCACTCTTTATTGACAGCATGGTGTAATAGATTGTGTGTAAATTATATATAAATACTGTTGCTGTGGATCTATATGATTCCAACTTAGGATAATGTTGTAATCAAAGAACCACATTTCAACAGCCACCTCCTCCTGCCACTATCTTCAAATGAAAGAGGCAGTTTCATTTTTTAATTACACATCTTGAGGACCCGGATGGTAAATTCTAGTAATGCCTTCCCATTTTCTATTCTCCTCTCTCCATTTTTTCGCACTTCTTCCACGTTCTCCGGAGATCAATTTGCTACAACTCCCCAGGAATACAATGCCTTTACCCTTTCTCCCTCCTCTTGTTTTATCTCTCCCTCTTTACTTAGATTGTCACTATTTATTTTTGCATAATTAGTTCTCCCATCTTCTGCCTCCTGGGTTCTGGCCTTCTTTGTCCATTCAATAAGTCTTCATCATCAAAGTCTAGTATCTAGTCCTGTTACCGAGTCCAAGCTTGCTCTGCTCGCTGCACAACAGGCCAGTAAATCGGGAGTTGAGGTGCTGAGACGAAGAACATGACTTATTCGGAAAGCTGGCAAACTGAGAAGATGGCAGACTAATGTCTCCAAAAAAACATATTATCGGGATTTGGATGCCAGTTTCTTTTATAGAACAGAGAGGGGGAGGAGGTGAGGAAGTAAAGAGGCCATAAGTTTTGCAAATGTCCCCTGGAATGGCCAGCCTCAGGAGGGGGATGTGTTAATTTCTTCTTTCTTGCAGCCGTCCACAGGTGGATGGGGTCAGGATGCTTCCCTGAACAAAAGCACTTTGGTTTAACATTCAGGCAGAGGGGCAGGGTTCCCCGAGGCAGGCCATTACATACAGACAGTATCGTTTTAGTGAACAGAAGCAGCGGAGAGCAAAGGTTAAAGTAAAAGAAACAGATCCAATGTGTAAGTCAGTTTTGGCTCTTCCCTGTTACAGTCCTACAAAGACAGATTCACCCTGGGGTCGTAAGGCAGACCAGGTTCAAGAAGGGAAAACCAGGCTATTAACGTCAGTACTAGTCTAGTCTAGTAGACAATGAGGGGAGGGGTTTGGAGGGATGGGGAAGAATGGGGAGAAATGGAGATGGCTGGGGAGTTGTGACATCATTACCACATCAATAATTTTTAGTCCTTATTACAAAAATTGATGTCTGTAAGGTAAGCATTAATATTTTATTTGTACAGGTGAAAAAATTGAGACTCAGAAAATTTACATTATTAGCCAATGCAAACACAGCTAATATTTTTCCAAGTCAAGTCTTGTCCAATTCTCTGATCTTTGCTTTTTCCCATCATTGTGAAATTTCCATGTTTGTGATATTCAGGATTAGGTTATAAGAACTGTTATGTAAGCATTCTATTCTATCAACTTACCATACTCTTCCATTATGTAAGGACATGTTCTGGACAATCTCAGAACTGGACTTACTTTATTTTAATTATAAGAAAGCCACTAAATAAAATATTTGTGCCAAAGTAAAAATAATGGAAATATTAATAAATGAATAAAATTAACACAGTTAACCAGGAGTTCTTTTGTCCCTTGAGTAAAGGAAATTTCTTGTCAGAATGCAGAAGGATGTTATGGGCATCAAAGTAAGAAGCAGAGCCAGAGTACATGGGAAATGGAATGATAGTAGGCATTTTCTCTCTTGGTTTCTGTGTCTCTCTTTTGGGCTTTACATGTCTCTTGTCAAGACTTACGTGTCTGCTTCATTTTCATCTGTCCAAAAACTGAATTCTTGCTATTCTGTGTGTGTATATCTCACCATGACAACCTTCAAATGGTATTCTCAGTCTTCCGGTCAATAAGACCTTTCAGCACAACCTCACAATAATAAAAATAGTGCTTCCTGGGTCTTGTTTCCAAGATCGTTGGCTGGACAGTAGGGTTGGCTAGGCTCTTTTTAGTTGTTTACCCCAGCCCAAATGACTGTGGCCTGTAGGGCAGAGTTTTTTGCTAGATAGATGCTCCTTCTGCGCCTATGTGAACACGTTTCACTAAAAAGTATGGACAGAAATAAAATGATTGACAACTCTTGTACAATAATGTCAGAAGAATAAACATACTTAGGAGAAACCAGGCAGCCCTATGACCTAACTGAACCCTGGATATCAATTTGGGAAATTTCAGTTGCTTAGCTAAATATGCCAGGCTTTATTAGCTGGACTCTGGTGAAAGTTTACTATGATAGTACCTTCTTGGTCACTGAGTATGGGAATGTCTTAGATTTAATAAGTTTTTTCTGGTAACTCACCAATGGAATTCAGTGATAGAAAATATTGAGAAAGAGCATTTATATTATCCTTCTATCAGGCATTTTTATTGTCAAGAATTGTGACAAATCTAAAATTCTACCCTATTTGTACACTAACAAGTTAGCCCGCCACAGTTTCATGGGTGGTGATAGAAGGAATGAGACTCCTGGATCAGAGTCAAAGAACTTTACTACTCAATGGCAATAGCAGTACCCAGAATATCAGCATTTGCACTAGTTTTCTGAGCCCCAGTTGCAGTAGGGCATTGCAGAGAGGGATAGATGACATCTGCACATGTAGTGGGCTGTGTGATGGGGGGGAATTCTGAGCTTAGAGAACCCAACTCTTTTATAATAAGCAGTAAGCCTAGTTGACCTTTGCCCTAGAGGGAGATATTATCTTTAGTATACAGGGCTGAAACAAACCTGCCCTTTTGCCCAGAAAGGAGTACTATCTTTATTTTCAAGACTGTTTTTTTTATAAAAATACGCTTGGAATATCGTTCATAACAAAGGCAGTTAGTATCTCTACTTGTAAGGTAAGTAGCTGAAGGAGAAAACCATAGAGAATTGTCTTCTAATGGTTATGGGACTGTCATTTTGAAAGAATCAGAAAGGTGCAAATTCATGTGAAAGAGTGGACAGAATATACTAGGAAATAACCTTATGCCAATTTTCATTCAAGTAATTCCTAAGATTTTCTTCCTAGTCAGTAAAGAGTTTAGAAAAAGACAACATGAGGAAATACAACTTTAAAAGACTGGTTTTGTATGTTATTTAGTGGTTAAATGAAATCACATTAATCTTGAAAGAAGTCTGTATGACATAAAAAAATCAACTTTTTTTTCATTGATTTTATCTCATTCCCAAGACAAAACTTTCATAACATGAGAGATAGGAAGCTTTACTGATTTTACTGTCAGGGTTTTAGATGTCATCAGGGTTGTACTTAATCCTTTAATATCAGAGTTCCTATCAGTTTGTGATTCATAAATGTTTGTAAATTAGTCATAATATATGTAATGAAGAAAATGCCCAGTGGAAGTGGAAACTAAATTATATACAAGAACAAAGAGAATATTCCTGTAGTTAGGGTTTGAAACACATTTGTTCAGCAGCATGTTGATAACTATGTTGAATTGGAAACTTCACCTGAAGAGGCTCAAGAATATAATCTCCCTCCCTCACAGCGAACCTACTGAGGAAACAATTCTTTATGCTCAAAAGATCCAATGACGGAAAGTACAGAAGAACTCACTGGGACTTCTCTTTAGACTTGAAGTAGGGGACTAGGAAAAGGGTTGTCAGAGCAGCCATCCTGTAGTTTTAACATAAAGCTTTAGGGGCGTTGAACAGACAAGAGCTTTCCAGGAGGTTTTTTGAAGTAGTACCATGGTTTTTACTAAGCATTATTACTCATGAAACTCTTGGCGAAAATGTGCAAATAGTTTTGGTATCCCTCAAGCTTTAATATTATTAATTACTTAGATTTACCTACAGGATATAAAATGTACCACTATTTAATATTTAAACTGATGTACTGAAAAACACTTTTAAATGAACAAATATTTATGTTACTAAATTCAATAGCTAATCCTAGATGAAGTAGAAAAAGCTTTAATTAGAAAACACACTACAGAGTAATCAGGACACTTACTCTTTAAAATTAAATATGAGGTAACAAAAAATGGTTAGCTACATGTGCCTGTGTGAGTGTGTGTGTCCCAGTCAAAACTGTTTTGGGTTCAGTGTGAAAATTTCTCATCTTCTGATATTTGTAAAAATGAATTTGTCAGATTATTTGTTCTACACTTCAAAAGGAAGAGAAAGCCAGACCTAAGGCTGAGGGGATAATTACATAACTAGACAGTAATCTCCTATCTGGAAATAAAATGCTAGAAGCTTTATGGTGACCGGACTCAGGACTTCAGAGCAATTATCCAGAGCATCTCAGCTCAGAGACACAAAGGCAGAGGCTACGCTTGGGCAGTGGGCCTCTGGGAGGATAGGAATGTGCTGAAAGGGAGCAGCGAACAGCATGCTAGCTTTCTAATTTTTCTTCAGGTTGAGTTTGACAGGTTGTCAGAAAAGCTAGGTATGCTTTTATATTTCTTTTCTCATTTAATTATCACAATAGCCCAGTGAGAAAGATATTATTCTTATTCCTGAATATACTGAAACCTCAGAGAGTGAAAAGGTATGTGATGTGCTCAGGGTTTGAAATTTGCATCCAAATCCAGTGCTCAATTCAAAATCCTCTATTGATTTTACTACACTAGTACTTGGATTGAGTACTAGCTCTTATCTTTCATAGATCAGAAAACTTGGGCTATACATTTTAATTTACTTTTTAAATTATGCTTAACTTAAAGTCTTGACCCTGGAAAAACAATGTTGACCAAAGGATTATTTTTTAAGTGGGGTGGCATGGTGTGTGAGTGTGTGTTTATGTGTGTATGCATGTGTGAGAGAGAGAGGGGGAGAGGGAATTTGCTTTTCTTTTTTCTTCTTCATCGTGTATTGTATTAATGTCACCACTGACTCGATCTGGAAATTAATATATGTCATATGATATATGGAAATTAATATATGTCATATGATATATAACAAAGTTATTTTTTCACAGTTCTGAAGTCTGGAAGTCTAAGATCAAGGTGTTGTCAGGATTGGCTCTGGTGAAGTTTCTCCTCCTGGCTTGCAGATGGCCACCTACTCATTATGTCCTCACATGACCTTCCCTGTGTGTGTGTGTGTGTGTGTGTCTGTGTCTGTGTCTGTGTGTGTGTGTGTGTGTGTGTGTGTGTGTGTAGAGAAATAGGGAGCTCTAGTATCTCTTCCTCTTCTTATAAGGACACCAGCCCTATCAAATTAGGGCCTGATCCTTAGGACTTCATTTAATCTTAATTACCTTCTTAAAGACCCTATCTCCAAATACAGTCATATTTGGGGTATGAATTAAACATGAGTTTTGGTGAGACAGAATTCAGTCCATAACAATTGTTCATGCTCAAATATTTACCAGATGAATGAAAGAATACTAATTGTGATGTGTGTATGTGTCCATATATGTTGGGGTTTTTTTTTTGCGGTACGCGGGCCTCTCACTGTTGTGGCCTCTCCCATTTCGGAGCACAGGCTCCGGACGCGCAGGCTCAGCGGCCATGGCTCACGGGCCCAGCCGCTCCGCGGCATGTGGGATCTTCCCAGACCGGGGCACAAACCCGTGTCCCCTGCATCAGCAGGCGGACTCTCAACCACTGCACCACCAGGGAAGCCCATATATATGTTGTTTTTATATAGAATTTACATCTGATGTTTGAAAAATCTAAGTAGATTTTAACATATAAAAATGGAAATAATTTGAAATTATTCTGAGATTCAAAAACAGTTTCAAAACTCCTCTACTGATATGTAACAAGATAAACTTGAGCTACAAACAAAACTCCATTTCAAACTTCCAAGAAAAGCTGAAAAAATGGTTAGGATAAGAAATATGCATAAAATAACTTTATGAGTTTTCTGATCTTACATCTAAGCCTTCTTCTTGTAAGCACTCAGAAATTGGAATGCCATGAACACTATTTAAAATGCCTATAACTGTTAGCAAATATTTAATGATTCTCTGATATCTTAATATTCAAAATAAATTTCAAATATTTCAAATATATGTATTAAGTTTTCAAAGTACATTTACCCTTTAGTGTCAGTGTACTGTGGTATTTGAAAACATAGGCTGAGACTTGAACTTTGGATTCAGATCCTGGTTTCAAGACTTACTAGCTATGCAACCCTGGGAAATTTACTTAACTGTTTTGTGTTTTCATTTTCTCATCTGTAAAGTGAGGATAATGTAAATGCCTATCTCTGTGTTGTGAAAATTCAATGGGATAATCTCTGTTAAGCACTTAAATATAGTACCTGGTTAATAAATGTTAGTTCCTATTGTTATCCCCCAATGAGTACATGTGCTCATTGGCTTTTCTGAACTGCTTAGAATTGGCTGAGGGAAGCAAGTGAATTTGTAAAATTTGCAGTTCTCTAAGTGCTATTTGCGGACTCCCACTTGAGACCCTTTCACTGTGTTCTGGAGGTCAAAACTGTTTTCCCAATAACACTAGATATCCTTTGCCTTTTTCACTGTGTTGACATTTGCCCTGATGATACAAAAGAAATTGTGGGTGAAACTGCTGGTACCATAGTATAAATCAAGGCAGTGATGACAAACTGTGTGGCCAGTTTCACTTAAAGAATATCCTGGATGCTGTATAACAAAGTGAATCAGCTATACGTATACATATATCTCCATATCCTCTCCCTCTTGCGTCAACTAACACAACAATGTAAAGCAATTATACTCCAATAAAGATGTTAAAAAAAAATTTAAAAAAATAAAAATAGGTATTTCAGGAAAAAAATATCCTGGATGAAGGGATAAAAATTAATAATGTTATTAAATCCTTATCCTTAAGACTTTTTAAATATTCTATGTGACAAACTGAGAAATTCATGGAAAGTACTTCCGCTACATACATTATGACAGTTCTTTTGTGAAAAGAATTTATGTGATCGCTCAAGTTACAAGCCAAATTAGCCACTTTTTTTCGGGGAGTACCATTTATACTTTAAAGAGCAACTGACAAACTATGGTTATGCAGACTTAGGCACTTGACAGATATTTTCTCAAAAACTAACAAAGTGAGCCTGTCAATTCAGGGGAAAAAACTGAGAGTATTTGTTGCCAATGATAAAATTTGAGCTTTCAAACAAAATTTTGAATTTAAAACTTGTATCCCCACCTTGGATTTGATGCCTTCTCAACACTTAAAGACTTTTCTAATGTGATCTGCAGTGATATTTATGAATGGAATTTTTTGGTATTATATAATTAAATGTGTCAATATTTGTAACATCTATATAAGTCAGTGGACTAATATTTTCCAAAGACCAGTTTATGACGTTACAATATTATGCATGGTTAAAAGATTCATTCAAAGTAAAAAAAAAAAATAGACTAGTGACTTTAATATAATGTATAAAAAGTTTTTCTGTGTTCAGAGTCCACACTGAAATCAACCATTAAGAAATTACCACAAGTTGAGTTTTGGAATAGTGTCAATGAAAAATGTACAGAATTATCTGAAATGGCTATTAATATACTCCTCACTTTTCCAACTACATATCTGTGTGAGACCAGATTTCCTTCATATAGTTCAAAAAAGTCAACACATTGAATCAGACCAAGTGCTAAAGCAGATAAGAGAATCTAGCTGTCTTCTATTAACCCAGGCATTAAAATGATTCTTAAAAAATTGCCATTCTTCTCACTAATTCTTTTGTTTGGGAAAATAGTTATTTTTCATAAATAACATGTTATTTATATTAACATATAGGTTTACTGCTATTACTTTTTTTTTTTTTTTTTGCGGTACGCGGGCCTCTCACTGTTGTGGCCTCTCCCGTTGCGGAGCACAGGCTCTGGACGCACAGACTCAGCGGCCATGGCTCACGGGCCCAGCCGCTCCGCGGCATGTGGGATCTTCCTGGACCGGGACACAAACCCGTGTCCCCTGCATCGGCAGGTGGACCCTCAACCACTGTGCCACCAGGGAAGCCCTACCATTACTTTTAAAGTAATAAATAAATATTAAGATATTCTGCTTTAATTTCTAATGCATTTACTATCAATAGATACAATCCATATTAACCAAGGCTCTTTGGGGTGTTAAACATATTTTAAAAGTAAAAGGGGGGCTTCCCTGGTGGCGCAGTGGTTGAGAGTCCGCCTGCTGATGCAGGGGACACGGGTTCGTGCCCTGGTCCGGGAAGATCCCACATGCCGCGGAGTGGCTGGGCCCGTGAGCCATGGCCGCTGAGCCTGCGCGTCCGGAGCCTGTGCTCCGGAATGGGAGAGGCCACAACAGTGAGAGGCCCGCGTACCGCAAAAAAAAAAAAAAAAAAAAGTAAAAGGGGTTCTGAGACTAAAATGTTGGTAAACCTCTAGTACAGTCTGAACCTCTCCTGGAAGTTGGTCCCTCAGTGTGGGTGATGGCTGCTAGTTGATCTCATCTGTATTGTTCTGTTGTGTTTTGTCATCTGCAGAGCCAACCACTGTGTGCTAGTAGTACATACCAGATCTCAATGGAAGATGTCCCATGGCAACTGGCATACAGCTGGAGTTTCAGAACTTTCTCTTCCTAAAAAAAGTAATACATTCTTTTTAATCTCGACATCCATCAAAGCGGTCCTCAATATTTACCACACCGGTACACCTAACAAAATGTAAGCTCATGTTAACGTAATGACTTGGTACTTTTTGTTGTTACCCTATATAGCTGTCAGAACATTCTTGCACATCATGAAGATTCAGTTTAAAAATTTTAAATTAAGAAATCTACAAAACACATTAGGGGAAATTTTTTGGGGTGCTCCTCCAGCATCAGTAGATTATATTTCCCCTTTTAGAGAAAAAATATTCAATCTGTATGGTTTTTACAAGTTGTATTGGAACACGTGTGCTTTTTTTTTTATCAACATACATTGTAGCTGAAATAAGGAGAGGGGATATGGAATGTTCAAAAATTTCTTGTGAGAGTCCCCCTTGCCCAGAAATTATGCTTGTTTATTGTTGTCACCATTGAATGTATCATACATGAGGTAAGAAAGCTGTTGATTGGAAACCACCTCTGATCCAAAGCAAGTGGTACTCCCCTCCCCATATTGAGGCGGTCATCCAGCTTTGTTTCCACTTACAGGTAAATCCTTTACTAGCCACTCATACAGATGATCAGAGGGGTGCTAGACTGCTTCATTGTTCAAAGAAATAAAAGAAAAATCAGGTAGAGAGTAGAGTTATTTCAGGTAACATCGGAATGTCTGGGATAGAAAATGAGGACGCAGTTAACCCTCGCTTATTCTTCACGTCTCAAAACATCCATTTTATTGCCAAGAAAACAATCAAATTAAGGCATAAGCACAGGAAGAGAAGTCACTTCTAATTTTGCCAGGTCCTAAAACAGCATTACTACCTACTAAAAATCTATAATTTAACTTCTTCAAAACTAAAGTTTTGCTATTTTTATGTCTAAAATACAGGATATTTGTTTTAAGGAGGATTAGCTCAAGTTGTAAATAAATATTGACAAAATATGAGGTTTTTTATTTTCAATTGTACTGATGATTTTATTTTACTTTATTTTTTACTGAATTGGATGCATTGATTTGGGGTGTTTTTTAAATAAAATTTACATTTTAAAAAACGAGCAATTTTTGTTTTTCTTCTGCACAGTCAAGAAATTTTTAGCGGAAGGAAAAATTATGAAATCTGACATTTAGAAGTTGCCTCTTCCAAAGTTATGAAAAATGTTGTATTTCAAACAGGAGGATCTGGGTGACAGGGTCTTAAAGAGTAGGGAAATGCCCTGCATCAGAATGCTTGGTGGGGGGGGTCTCCCAAGAAGGTCAGAAGCACTGAGTGTGTAATAAGCAGGGGGCACTGCAGCAGCCATTATCTTCCCTCTTGACAGAGCAGCTCACTGACCTGGCATGCTGGCAAATGGAGAGGAAAACTCTGCTCGGAGATGTAAATGCCCCATCCAGGTCCCTCATGAATATCTTGTCTCCAGGATTCAAGCAAGTGACCTGGAAAACAAGGTTCCTCCCAGTCAAAATGACAGGCAGAGCTGGTTTCCTGTTAGGAAGACTATGAGGTGTGTAAAAAAATTATGATTTCTGAGGGGAAAAAATGAGATGTCACACAGAGCAAAATATTACTTTCAAATGGTCCTCTGCAGTTCTTTTGAATGGCAGCTGTTAAGAATTCAATTGTGTGTATGACATGCTGGAATCCAGAATGGAAGTTCTGTTGGGGGGCAGGAATGAATAGAAATGTTCGATTTAAATACTCATTTGAGAATATTTGAATATCTGTCATTCTTTATCGCCTAAAGGTTAATTCTTGAAAAAATAATTTCCATTAGCAACACAAATTCTAACCTTGTCAACTCCTCTTATGTAATGCATCAGTGCTGAAAAGCATACTCTTGCAAAACTGTACCATTAAATATATAGTCCTGGTTTATAGACAATATTTTCCTCTAGAAGTTTCATTGGTTTATCAGTTATTTGCTTATGGAGGATTTATTAAGATATGTTCGCTTTTGTGTCCAACATAAAATAATCATGAATCATCAATTTTTTTTAATTATGGAAAATACTGAAATTACAAAAAATACCCACTGTTATACATTTCGATGAAGAAGTGTAAAATTCATATAGAAAATATGACCATTTTAAAGTATTTTATGATATAATACTACATATAGTAAAACAATGCTTTAGAGTTTGGTTAAATTTTGGAAAGCATATTTATTTAAAATATTCTGCTTATTTCAAATAATATATTTTACTACTTTTATAATAACTGATAAAACTACAACTCAGTTAAGACAAATGAATGTTTGTACAACACCATGATCAACTTGAAAGAATTAATCATCTGTCAGATATGGCAGTCAAACGTGTGTAAATCATAGTTAAGCCTGTTTTGTCTTCCCAAGAACAACATTTACACTTATACCCATTAAAATAAGATTTAAAAAAGAAATTTGGGGATTTCTAGTTCATACACATATATAAAATTTTCCTTAGAAAAATAATAGTTTAATGTTATTTGTTTTAAAAAGTTTTTGCTAATGTGATGATATATAAACCAATTTTAAAAATCCACTTTGAAGTTAAAAAAATTACTATCTGAAAGAGAAAATAGAAACAAATATTTTGGGATTTGTCACCAGGAATTTTATACACACATACACATTTTTCCCCCTTGTTACTCCCGCGTGAAATTTCTGTTTCTTTATTGCAGTTTTCTTTTCCTTTTTTTTTTTTTTTTACTTTTGTATTCAACATAATCTGAATGTAAATATATTCTGTATTGTTATGATCTTTTTCCCAGAGTTAGGAATTATCTTCCAAAATATTTGCTTATCATGTGGAGGTTTTCAGGCTCCACCACTGGTGCTGAGAATGGCTGGTTTTGATGTTTTGGAGTTGTTATGAGCCATTTTTGGAAAACTACAATTTAAATTTGCACACAGAGCTTAGACAGAATGTATATGTTAATGAGCTCCAGCCATGGATTGCACACTCAAATTATCATCAATTGTGCATGAAATTTTTCCAGGCTATTTGTTCTGAAAATAAGTACTAAATTATGCATTCAACTTAGATTCAGGCATAACATAGGTTTTTACAAATATTTTCAGATAGCAATTTTTGTGTGTGCAAATACTATACAATTTTGTTATAAGGCATTTTCACTTTACTAGATTAAAATCAACATACTGGTGCATTCATTGCCGCCACAGAAGCACAGGCAGATTTTTTTTGCCACTCTTAAATTATACCTTGGAATAATAAAATTCACTATTGTTTACTAAAACTACCATAAGCTGCCTTCCGCTCATTTCTATGCCACTACTGAATGTACCTTCAATCTAAGGAAACAACGGTTAAGCATTCATTTTCAGTAAGCATTACAGTGGTGATAGTGAGTTCCTCTGGATTTTGCATTCAGATTTTGAAAGGACTTTAACAGGTTAGAACTACATTTATCTTCTTGATTTCTATAATAAAATAATAGTTTCAGATCTAAACATAATTTTGTATTCATAATTATAGCAAAATTTAATATCAGAAGAATAAAAAGGTAAATAAATGACTTTCTGTGGCTAGCACTAAAAATTTCCTTATCCAAGATTATTAATTTTACTAATGAACTTATCAATTGATCATAGCCAAATAATAAAAAAGTCCAAATAGCAGATTGCAAGTCATTCTTCATTCTGTACCACAAGGATCAGAGTTAGAGAGAATATTCTCATTTGGGGCTAAGGAAGCTAAGCATGAGCTTGAAGGAATCTTGTCTCTTCTTCATTACTGCCTCTCTCGTGCATTTAAGAAAGAAGACTGAACTTGAAAGCAGATGCAGGGGAACAAAGACCTTTGTTGTGGTGTGAGACAAGGGTGGGAGATCTGTAGTAAGAACATGAATAACTGGGTATTTTCTTAGGGTCAGAGTTACAGAACCCACATACTCAGTCTTGGAGTATCTGAATTGACTTCTGCAGCTTAGGAATCTGTTAGCGAGTGTTTGAGCTAAAAAGATCGAAAAGGAATGGTCTGATCTTACAGTGCCTACTGAGAGCCGTGTGGTCTCTAAAGTGGTTGCAGCATGGTTGGGTCACACACAGGACTTCAGTGGCTTCCAAATAAGCTTGTTTATACTTCAGATTATACTTCGAAGTTCGTCATAGCTAAAATGTCAAAAATAAAACTACCTTTTGGTAATGTTTTAGAAACACCTAAATAAGTAAACACTGTCTTTGCCATGGTCTATTTCACTTAGGGAGACTGTTAAATAATTTAGTGGATGAGATACCCCCAATCTTGCATCTCTTGATGGCCTTGAAAAGATGTTTCATTCTTTTGGCAGACATGAATGATCCAAATTTTTTGAATCCAAAAGAAAAAGTGTTTCATAGGCTCAGGGATAACGTGTTAAAACTATGAAGTAGGTAAAATTTGTCATTGCTGTCGTCACTTTCATAACCGGCACCTTCCTCTGTCCAAATTTTCTTTTCATGAGAATGAATCTTTCCTTTTGATTTTCCCAATTCACTCCTCCTGGCTCCCACAAATCCATTGCTTCCAAGCCCTCCTAGTGACCCCACTATCTACGGATATGCACACTCTGGACTGAGCTCCAAACTCGACCTCTCTGCACTAACCCAACTGTCTTCTATGATTGAAGTTTATCCCTAGGTGGCTGTGTTTTCCAGGGATTGTTTGGTTGCAAGAAACTTAAACCCAATGTGTACAACTAATCTAAGCAGATGAGAATGGCCATCTGTCCAAAGCCAAGAACAGAAATTGTAGCCATGCCTTATGTGGAATTGGAAACAGGACCTGGGAGTTCTCTATAATAAAGGCAATTATCCTCTCCATCTGTTTTTCTCTGGGGCTGTATGTGTGTACATCTCTTCTCTCCATGGATCTTTTCCTCTTTTTTTTTTTTCGGTACGCGGGCCTCTCACTGTTGTGGCCTCTCCCGTTGCGGAGCACAGGCTCCGGACGCACAGGCTCAGCGGCCATGGCTCACGGGCCCAGCCGCTCCGCGGCATGTGGGCTCTTCCCGGACTGGGGCACGAACCCGTGTCCCCTGCATCGGCAGGCGGACTCTCAACCACTGCACCACCAGGGAAGCCCAGGTCTTTTCCTCTTTATGTTTAGAGAATATAGCCTGCTTATTTGCAGAGACAGTCTCATCTTCACTTGCTCATCAAAGAGGTCTCTACTCACTTTACAAGTCTAGTACCTGAATTTAATTGATCGGATTGTACCAATTACAGTTTTCTAAGAGAGAGAATCCGATGGACCGGATGCAGCCCCTGGATTAGGTGTCCCGCCCTGAATTAGTCAGCTATGCCTAGAGAGAAAGAGGTATCCGGTACAAAGAAGGCTGAAGAGTGGAGAGTGGAGAAAGGTGGTCTGGCTGTGAAAGGTACCCTGGGGTTTATTTGTTGGCTTTGTTCTGGCAGCTTGGTTACCAGCTTTGTTTTCTTTTTTAAATCAAGAAATTCTTAGGTAATTTGATTAAATAATCTGTGTTAATGTGTTCAGAAGGTGCTAGTGAGTTACCCTCTGGGAAAGCTTTTTGCCTTTTAATGGCTCATTTGCACCTAGATCATAACTCAGATGCTTTCAAGAGGTTGGACCAAATATTTCTATAAAGGAAACATCTGGGCATAGAATAATTGTGGAGCATCTTTTAGACAATTGGAGAGGGCGTGTGCAGTGTCATTACAAATCATTTAAAAAATTATGTGTAGTATATGTGAAACGGCTTGGCAGCCAGAAGCTGCCCACAGCCTGCTATGTTGTGATTCCTGATCTGAAGCTCTGCTGTAATCCAAAAGGATGATTCTAATGGTTTCTCTGATTGGCATCATGAAAAAGCCAGTGGAAAAGGTAGTACTGCCTTATGTAATTCCCTAAATCCAGTAGGAAAAGTTCTGTTTGGGGAGTAAGAAAATCTGGGTTCTGGTTCTACTTTTGCCATTTATTGATTTTAAGGTTTTAAAGATATAAGTTTCTCCTCTTTGAGCTCACAGAAGGAGGGGTGACTACTGAGAGGTTTACAGACTTAGTATCATCAGAATAACATGGTGAAGATGATGACCAGGGCAGTGTGTCAAAGCAAAGAAGAAAATTCCTAGGTTCTATCCTAGACCAACAATTGCAAAATGTCTGAGTGTGGTGCCCAGGAATGTGTATTTTCCAAAACTCCCCAGATGGTTTTAATGCAGTTGTGGTGGTGACTGCCATTTAGGAAGCTGACCTAGCTGCTCTCTCAGCTCTGACAGTCTAAGAGACTAATGTTCGAAGACTGACCTTTTTTCATGGGCTGCTGTTCTTGAAACGGAATCTGGGATTGCCATATTGAGTAAAACCAGACTTCCCTTGGGATAGATGAACGCATCTGCCATGATTTTCTTCTCAGAGGCTAATATGAGGGATTTCTGTTTTCCCACATGTTAAAGTATGCCTTTGCTAGGGATCAGTCATTCAACCATTAATTCTTGATTCCTGGTTTTGCAGTGCTGTGTTCATTTTACTAT
The DNA here is from genome assembly GCF_963455315.2 of Globicephala melas. Taxonomy (NCBI): domain Eukaryota; kingdom Metazoa; phylum Chordata; class Mammalia; order Artiodactyla; family Delphinidae; genus Globicephala; species Globicephala melas. The sequence goes on along the minus strand of NC_083316.1, from coordinate 39,715,844 downwards.
TTCGTGTGTTTGTATCTTTATACTGTCTACAGTTTCCTACTCTTCAAGAAGTTAACTTTAGTTCTGAGTTTAGAAAGATTTCCTACACTTTGACCTCTCCCAGTTAGATTTCTCTAAACGCTCAGTCTTATTTAGGCAATTCTCTTGTATGTTTCTGTCATATCTTGCATATAGTTATACATATTTCTTATATTGAACTGAAGAACTTGGTTTATTTTGCCTTTTCTTTTGCTTTCATGAGGCAAAAACTCTACCTATTTACTCTTACTAGTACTTACTAGTGTCTAACACATAGACTGAATAAAAATGCATGTCTGTGTAATGAGTGAATTAGTGAAACTGAAATTAGTGCCACATGAAAACTGCTGCCACCATTGCTTATCTCACCACCACCATCATCGTTCTCATCATCATCATTGTCCTCAGCACTATACGTTAAGTAAGAGCTTTGCACACGTTTTGTTTTTCACAGGAACACAATGACATATAGTTGCTCATTTCTGTCTCCTTTTTTTCTTCCAGATGAGAGATCTGGGTACAGCATAAAATAAATGCGTCAAGGTCAATATGTTGGTAAGCAGCAGAGCCAGCATCTAAATCTAGTCTGACTTTGGAGCCCAAGGTCTTAACCACAAAGATCTACTCCCTCCACCATTTATTACAGTTGCTCTAAAGTTTGGAGTAAAGATTTGTTATGCTGCTCTATTTAGAGTCAGGGTCACCAGCTTATTCACAAGAAGAGGAGTGATAGGGACATTTATTGCTTCCCAATAACTGCGCACACAACCCTAGATTTTGTCTTTTTCTCCTTTTTTTCCCTGCATCTGCATGACTGCATTTTTGTGCAAGCTGTGGTCAAGCAGTGCCAGTGATTCTGGTTTGCAAGGTGAAAGGCAGGAAGAAAATGCACTATTCTGTTGGTTCAGGGAAAACAGAACAAAACAAAGTAAACAAACAAAAACTCCAGTTCTTCATAACCATCACAGTTTACTAGCATCCCCACAGTTTATTTAGCATCCCGTGTCACCATGTACAAATTGACGCATATACCACTATTGGTAATTTCTTTAGAGTGCTGGTTAGCTTTGTTTATTGTAGTCTCAAATGCATTTTATAACCGAGGCAGGAGTTTATTTTTGTACTGCCCACCATGTGTTCTTGCCTCTGGTTATTTCTAACAATCTGACACAAACACAATAACATCGGTAGCAGCTAAAATGCTTTGAAAGTTTACTTTGCATCATGTACTTTACAGACATGGTTTTAGTTCATCCTGAAAACAACCCTGTGAGTAACAACTTAATACTTTTCCCACTTCACAAAGGCAGAACCTGAGGCCTAGCGAGAGCAAGTAAATTAGCATTAACATATAGCTAATAAATAGAAGAAATGGTATTCAAATAAAATTCTGTTTGAGTTTAAAGCCTATGATATATGATAGTGACTACCCCTCTGCCCTAACTCTCACTGTTCTGCCAAGTGTTCCACACTTTCATGTCTCTGCCTGTGCTGTTCCCTCTACCTGGGTTGCCTTCCCCACTCGTCTACCTGGATTCCAACTAACTTCCAACTAACAGAAAAGTTGCAAAAGTAGGGTAAAGAATTCAAGTCTACTCTTCATCCAGATTCGTGAAATATTGTTTGCTATATTTGTTATTCCTTCCTCCCTCCCTCCCTTCCTTCCTCTCTCTCTAAATTTTCTCATGTATCTCTCATACATATATGAGAGAATTATATATATATGTATATATAGATAGACCTAGATCTAGATACCATTCTCATATGTATGTATATAGAACAAGTTGAAAGAACAAGTTGAAAATATCATGTCCTCATTCTTAAATATTCAGTGTGTGTTATCTGAGAATAAGAACATTCTCTTATATAACCACAATCAAAATCATCAAAATAAAGAAATTTAATGATTTTAAAGTGCTTTTGCACAGCAAAGGAAACCATAAACAAAATAAAAAGACAACCCACAGAATGGGAGAAAATATTTGCAAATGATGTGACCGACAAAGGATTAGTCTCCAAAATTTACAAACAGCTCATACACCTCAGTATCAAAAACAACCCAATCAGAAAATGGGCAGAAGACCTAAACAGACATTTCTCCAAAGAAGACATACAGATGGCCAAGAGGCACGTGAAAAGATGCTCAACATTGCTAATTATTAGAGAAATGCAGATCAAAACTACAATGAGATATCACCTCACACCAGTCAGAATGGCCATCATCAAAAAATCTGCAAACAATAAAAGCTGGAGAGAGTGTAGAGAAAAGGAAACCCTCTTGCACTGTTGATGGGAATGTAGATTGGTTACAGCCACTATGGAGAACAGTATGGAGGTTCCTTAAAAAACTAAAGATAGACCTATCATGTGATCCAGCAGTCCCACTCTTGGGCATATATCTAGAGAAAAACATGGTTTGAAAGGATACATGCACCCCACTGTTCATTGCAGCACTGTTTACAATAGCCAAGACATGGAAGCAACCCAAATATCCATTGACAGATTAGTGGATAAAGAAGATGTGGTACATATAGACAATGGAATATTATTCAGCCAATAAAAAAGAATGAAATAATGCCATTTGCAGCTACATGGATGGACCTGGAGATTATCATACTAGGTGAAATAAGTCAGACAGAGAAAGACAAATATCATATGGTATCACTTATTTGCTGGAGTCTAAAAAAAAAGATACAAATGACCTTATTTACAAAACAGAAACAGACTCACAGACTTAGAGAATGAACTTATGGTTACCAAGGGGGAAGGGTGGGGAGGGGAGAGGGATAGATTGGGAGTTTGGGATTGACATGTACACACAGCTATATTTAAAATAACATGCCTTTCCATAAAAAAAGATGCATTAATTACCCAATTTATGTCGATTTTCAAATGTCACTAGTTGTCCCAATAATGTCCTTTTAGCTTTTTTTTCCAGTGCAAGATCACTCATTGTGTTTAGTCATCATCTCTCTTTTAGACTCATGTAATCTGGAATAGTTCTTCACTCTTCTTTTTTTCCTCTCACTCATTCTTTGACATACTTTAGAGTACATGCCAGTTATATTGTAGAATAACTGAAGGCTTTGTCTGATGTTTTGTCTGATTTTTCCTCATGATTTGATTCCATTTATGCATTTGTCAAGAATTTCACAGAAGTCATACTGTATCCTTCACAGTGCATCACATCTAGGGCATATCTTGATTTTGTTGTTGTCTATTTGTTTGTTTTGCTTTTATCTATATTATTGGTGATGTAAACTTTTGATCATTCCTTTAGGATGGTATCCTTTGTTCACTTTAAAAAGTGGTCATTAATATGTCATATGTGAGAAGATATTTTGAGACAATGTAAATATTCCTTTCCTTCCACAGATTTTTTGTCCTTCCTCAATGACCATGGTTATTGGATGGAGGTGATTTTCTAATTCCATCATTTCTTGTGCATTTATCAGTTGGTATTCTACTGTAAGGAAGATCTTTCCCTTCTCCCTCATTATTTATTTATTTTAACATGGACTCATGGCTTTTTATTTTATTCAGTGGTTTATAACCCCATACAAAAACAAAATTTTATAAAATTGTAAAATGGTCTTACATTTGGTCAGCAGGGACCTCTTAAAGCTCTGTTGCTATTGCATGTTCTATTGATGCTATTTTATACAAATTTCTTTTTGCTACTTCTCATATAGAAATTTTCGGAGTCAACCAGGTTTTGATGTTCAGAAATAAGGAACTTTGGGATGGAAATGAATGGTTTCCTGCATTGATGGAGTTATAGTCAGTGGTGCTTGGCAGCCGGCTTGAGAGCCAACTGCTTGCATATTTTCTCAGCTCCCAGTGACATCATCATGTTGGTAGTTTGAAATCAGCCATATCACAGAAATTGCCAGGCTTCCCCTGACTCCCACACCCCTGAGAGATGGTTGTTAAACATTTCATCGCACACTGCTAGCTATATTCAATCTCTAATTTGCCGTCACTTTCTTCAGATTAGCTAAGCGTCCTGAGCAGAAGTTGGTGTAGCTTTCCTTGAAATCCCGAATGTCACACACTGGTCTCCTGCCTTAGAACAGAGTGCAGAGGAGAGGGATGGCAATGAATGAGAGATAAACAGTAACTGGGAGTGAATTTCCCCATTGGTTATCCCCCCCACATGTAAAAGAGGCATCATAACCCTCGAGTCATCTGGTAAAAAGAGGTCATTCCAATTCCATGAGCCTGGCTCTTTGGGGTCTCAGAGGGGTGTGTGCCTGGAGCTGAGGAGGTCCCTTCTGAATGGGCAAATACAATTACCCAGCTTCAATGGATGTTGCTGCCATTTTAGGTTCACTGATTCCTCTTCCCCTCAACCTGGCAGCCCCACACCATGTCTTTGTCTCACTGCAGCCCATCACAGAGAGCTGCCCCAGATAACTACAAGTTAAAAATGCTTGGGTGAATTTCTTCTAGAAAGCGGGGTCTCTATCAAATTCTTATTTAAAATGTGTGTGCCCAGCTGGAACATTTATTTATCTCAGATTGATAAGCAAGCCAGGCTTGTTTTCATCAGCTCCAAATTTGCTTTGACATGGGAATGTTGACACTACCAACCTGGGCTTAAATTTGATCACATGCTTTTATCGAAAGGGTGGCCAGCAGGCTAGGATTCCTCTAATGTGACAGTACTTGAATGTACTATCCAGCTTTAAATGTAATAACATTTGAAAGGCTTCCTCTAACACTAAGAGGGGTTGTAGCGTTCTTGAACAGATGCAGTTTTAAGTGCTGTGCTGTTCTCAGAAAAGTAACCAGGAATATGGAAGCTTTACTTACTATCCTCCAATCCAAAAAAAAAAAATTACTCTCTCTCAGTCTGCTGCTTCCAAAGGAAAGTACAGAGTATAAAGGGTATATATAAAATTTTTATTCTTCCTCCTTGCCTTGTGTCATATGAGCTGTATTTTATTTTTCAATAATAATTCATAAAATAAAGATGGAAAAATAAAAATTTTCTCCAATTTGCTTTATTATTTGTAGGATTTTTTTCTGACAGATCTGATTGTGACAGAGGAATATTAAAGGCTGACACCTGCTATTAAGTTGGAATTTTTGATGAGGTTCAAAGGTGGATCTCCATGACCTGGAAAAATAAATCAAGGTCACTGATTGACTCGTACAAAGTCTCTTCAGCCATTTATATTACAATGTAATTATAGCAAACTGATGTACAATCCTGGAAGAGCTCTAACCTACTCATATTGATACATATGCATTGTACGATGAATAAATGAAAAGAGAAAAACAATATGCAAAGGAAATTGTCTATATTCTTCATTATAAGGAGGTTCTAAGTACTGCACAGCTACTGTAAAGATTAGTTTCTGGATCCCCATCCTTCAGTGATGTTCAGATTGTCTTGATTTACTATAATTTTTCTAGTATTCACTTATTATTATTATTTGAATTTAACACATAGTCTTATTATTTTACTTGATCGTAGAAATTAGCATTATTTCAGAACTGAAACACCCTCTGACTGTAATATTGAAGAAAATCTAAACATCCATTATCTTGAAGAAACATCAAAGTGTGTAGTGAGGTTTCCTATGCTGCAGTGACTTTGGGAAATTGTAGGAGGAGAGAAATGCTCATATTTCCAGAATCTTCTTCCTCATTTATTTCAGGGTTAGATTCAGTCCTATTAAGTCAGCTTTTAGCTCTCTTGTCAAGGAGTGGTAGGATAAACATACAAAGAGAAGTACTGTATGTGACTATGTGCGTTGGGGATGCAACTTTTTCTTTGCGACGTTTTCTTCCTTGGATGAAAAGGAAAGGGTTGATTGGCAGCTACATTGCCTGAAGTATGAAAGAGGGTAGTCAGGAGTGTATTGGTTCAAAAAGTACAACAAAGGATTGCTTAGCCTTTTCCTTGGTCTTAATCAAGAGCAATTCTTTTCATTAGCTATTCTTTGAAGGAAATTGAAAAAAACAACAACACACACACACACAGAAAAGGTAGAAAAGATCAAGGAGGAAGCTGTGGCTATGAAGTATTGTGACAAAATTCCTCTACCAGAGAAAATGGAAAATAGAGACACAGGTAGATTTTCTTTCTTTCTAATTCCAGGAGATTCCAGTATACTGTTGAATCTCACTTAGTCAATAGGTGAATGCAATGCTTAAACACAGTGTACGTATTTAATTATCAAATCAAATTCTTTTTTATAGGAACAGGTAAAATAATGATTTACAGCAAAGTTTCACTATTGTTTGAAACGGATTCCTCCTTTCAGTATGCATGAATCTTGTGAATCTTCCCATCTCAGAGTTTTTGATTATGTTCCTTTGGGCTGTGTCCCCTAGATGTTTTACCTGGCATTCCCTTCATCCAAGATTGAATTAAGCTTTTCTTTACATAGTTGGTATTATTGAAACTATCTCTATCTCTCTATAGCTGGTCTAGCTATATAGCTTTCTATATATTTACTACATTATAATGCTGGGAATACCCTAGCATGACCTCCTTCTTCTAGAATATATTATTTATCATTCTGGGGGTATTTTTTCATGTTTACTTTTTTTTTTTACATCTTTATTAGAGTATAATTGCTTACAATGGTGTGTTAGTTTCTGCTTTATAACAAAGTGAATCAGTTATACATATACATATGTTCCCATATCTCTTCCCTCTTGCGTCTCCCTCCCTCCCACCCTCCCTATCCCACCCCTCTAGGTGGTCACAGAGCACCGAGCTGATCTCCCTGTGCTATGCGGCTGCTTCCCACTAGCTATCTATTTTACGTTTAGTAGTGTATATATGTCCACATATTTACTTTAAAACCTCAGCCAAGAGTCGGTGAATTCATCTTCTTATGTCTCTTTTTTTTTAAATTTTTTTAAAATTAAAAATTTACTGTTTAATTTACAAAGTAATCATCTAAATATTTTCAAAGAGAAGTTGGAGTTTTTAAGATCATTTCTGGAAATTATATAGACATCAAAGTTACCTTCTATGGAACATTACTACCAAACTCAGAAGTTATGAAAATAGAAAAATCATTTATCTTTTATTTCCTGCTGATTAAAATTTTATGTCATGTCAAGACTATAATCTCAAATTTGTGTTTGTAGTCTCAAGAAGACTACTGGTAACTATGCATGTCACAAAGATAATCTAGCTACACTTGACTAAATAAAGGAGACAACATATTTTCTCCAGAAAATTTGTAATTCAATGGATACCACATTAAACACAGGAATAAAAGAAACGTATAAGCCAGTGAAATAAAATGAATTCTCATGTCTCTAAATATTTACATTTGCAGAATGTATGATGGAGAATGTCCTGAAAGTTGGCTGAAAGGCGCACTTGTCTCCAGGTATGTGGGAGTGGGGCATAGCGACACATTTAAAAAGCTGAAGAGATTGCAAACCTAAATCGCATCAGATGCTGCAGGGTAGCATAAATAGGATTGTGTCTCTGTGCATTTTCAGTAGTTAATATGCAGATAGAGCACTTCTGTGGAATTAGTTTGGCTCCTGTTCAGCTCCCAGCAATATCAATATTAAATCTCTAGTACAGTTGAATAAGTAGGGGATTAACATATTTCCAGATTCATTTTATTATGTTCCTTGATGGTTGATTTCTTGTACTGAAAAAAATTACTTCTGAAGTTACTCCATCGACAAATGGTTTTATTCTAAAGATGTGGAAAATTGTAGACATTTTAGGTGGAACAAATCTATTTAGTAGCTTGAAGAAAAATTAAAAGGAAAAGGATTCCCTTCTGCATCATTGTAACATGACTAGTCGTTGATATTTTTGTACAAATAGCATTTTCTAGATACAGTTGATTAATATTAGCTTTGTTGCTAATTTATTAAAATATCACATTTAAAATGCTATTAATTACCCACTTTCTCTCTTTCTTTTTCTCTTCTTTTTAAGTATAACAAAAAAGTGTATAGCTGCTATCCCTAATGTTCACTATAGTGAGTTCTATTTTTCTTGTGCTTTGTGTGCAATTTTCCTCTTGAAATTTGTATACATAAAAATTAAATATCAACCACTAGTATTGTAGATTCTGCCAGACAGAACCATCAATAAGAAAAAGGGGGGAAAAAACCCCACTGCCTTTCATAGATCACCCTTCAACCATTACAGTGACAAAATAATTGTAGGACCAGTAAGATTAGTCAGACCACATGGGCACAGGACACCGAATCTGTGACAGAAGCAAATGTGCTATTAAGAAAGTAGCCAAGTAAGGGCATGCTGTTCTGACACTTCGAGCGCTGCCTTTGAATATAGAATGCCTTCTTTGAGTGAATGTCAGGGCACGGTGATTACCATAATTAAAACATACGTATATGGCACATTTGTAACTGTTTAAAGTTCCAGCAAGTGAAGATTACTCACAACTGGAAATCTGCCACAGTGACGGTGGCCTAAGGACACCGCAGAGTTCAGGTGTTATAGGTAACACCCATCTAAAGAAAGCACAGCCCTACACTCAAGGGTTTTGTTTGCCTCATGGAAACATGCTACCAGAGTCGATTTATACCTGCTATGGTTTAAAAGAACAAATAAACTCATTGGCGCCAACCAATTCTATTTTTCTTACCAGGCAGCAGAAACTGAGAAGTTTTGGGTCTTATGTTTTATAGGGAAGCGGAAAACATTTCTCCCTTTGTGAAAGCCTAGCGATAGAACCGTCTGGAAAGTCACATTAATTATTATGCTTTGAAGGTTGAACAGATGAGCATCCCATCAGTTAGTGTCTGGGTGTATGCTAACTTTTAAAATGCACTAATATCATGAACGGCTCTGTGTGGTTATGTGTACTCAGTAGATTATAGGAATTTATGTATTTACAGCACCTGGTTGACTTATTTTTTAAAAAATCCACTGTTTAACTCACTGCTTTGCCTCTAACATTAGCTTTTTGGCACAAAATAAATGTTTTGTTTTAATAACAGGCCAGTCTAATAGGAGGTGATGGTAGTATAACATAGAAATTCATTTAATAACCCAGGTAAAGATGTAGTTTTATTTTCATTAGCTATTTTAAATAATAACTTAAACTTTTAAGTAACTTAAACTTGGAGAAGAACTGTGGACACTAAATTCAGGCAGTTACTTGCTTTAAAAAAAAAATCTCCTCTAAACTGTGCTTCATATAAAATGTAAATTAACTTCATTCACAAAACATACATTTTATACTAGAATTTTAAAAGAAGATATTAGAGAGACAAAAAATTCCTTGTATATGCTAATTAACTGACTCATTCAGCTAATACTTATTATTAAATAGCTGTACAATATTGATCAAATATTTATTAACCAAGGGGGTGCTAACTTACCTCAGGACATATTTTGAAAATTTGGGGGCACCTTTCTTGAAGTCGCAATGAATTGGGGGCACCGCTGGCATTTAGTGTGTGGATTCAGCCCTAGTTATCTTGCAATGCATTTATTATCTGCCTCTTCCCAGCTAAAGCAGGCAGTTTCCACCTCGGACATCTCCGTCTCTTCTTCTCTGGCTGAGAGTTTTCTCCAGCATCACAGGAGCTTACTCAGCCACAAACAGGGGCAACCCCGAGGTGGGGAGTAGTTAAAGACCCCAGCGGGTCATGGGAATCCATGGATGAATGCCCCAGCCTTCCTGTCCTTGGGTAGATGATACTTCTGAGGTGTGTTCTGCCTGGTTTCTCAGAGGCGATCCCGTGGGCTGGGTCCCATTCACCCACAGCAACATCCCACAGGTTAACTTACCCTATATTCTCTTTTTTCCTTCCTTATACCCGTGTCTGTTTCTCATTGTATGTTTTGGGGAGATGCCAGCCTATGACATAATCCCTCACAAAGAAGGATCGTTCTCAATCCTTTACAGCTATTGAATGTCCTAAGTATTCAGTTGCTTGTATATGCACACATACCACTCTTATATATAATGTTTTATATACATTTATATATTTATATATATTTACTAAGTCTAGAATCTACCTATAAATATATAGCAGACTTTGCATGTTTTCAATATATATTAAAATTTTCAGGAATACAATTATGTATTATAGGAAAAATGGGAAGATTTTACTTAATTTTGTTTCCAAAGAACTTTTCAGCATTTTGGAAAATCTTGTTGCCAGTGGTAGAAATTTGTCTTTTGATCAGAATATTGTGGCTGCAATGTAGAGAACTTAACAAACAGGACAGGGTTGATGCTATAGACCAATTAGGCAGAATTGGCAATTTTTACAAAGGAAACAAGGATAACTTGGACTAGAGATATAGTCACGGATCTGAAATAATTATATATATAATATATATTATATATAATAATATAATATATAATATAATGTAACAATTTGGTTTGGGCAGATGGAGTTGAGTTGTCATTGATATACTCAAAGGGAGATGTCAGGTAGGCACCTGAATATGTGAGAAAATACTGAAGAACAGGAAATTGGAGAACAGGTCAGGTTTAAAGATATAAATGTTGTATATCATCATCCTATAGATAGTAATTAATTCTGATAGCATAGCTGAGATTGCCCAGGGAGAGAATGTAGGGTGAGACAAGAAGCCTAAAACGGAGCTCAAAGGACCTCTGATACTTAATTTTTTGGGTAGTGTTCAAAACAAACTGTAAAGCAGAAGCCAGCAAGGCAGAGGAAACCAGAAAAAGTGTAATCACGGCAGCCAAGGGAAGAGAGTGCTTCCAGAAAGATTAAATGTCAAATTCTGCTGAAGGGGCACAATAACAACTAAAAATTACCCATGTGGGTAATTTTGGTTCCACCATAGCATACTTCCTCTGTAAATTTGGGAAGTTACTTAAAATTCCCCCATCCATATGGTCTACATAGAACTACTGACCTCTTAGGAATATTGTCAGGATTAAGTGAGATAGTGTTTGTCTGGGACTTAGCAAACAGTCTCAATTTATGGAAATTTCAGCAAGGGAGAGGAGGACCCTGGTTGAATTTAGTGTCCCTATAACCTGCTCTGCTCTCACTGTAACCAAGAGAAACTGAATTGCTGATTCCTAGCTTAAAAGAAAGGTGGCAAATCCAGATAGTATAAAGTGATCCCTAAAGCAATTCCAGTAGCTAAAAATTCAGAGAGCCGTGGTTGTTACAGAACCTAATTACAGTTAAACCACATTTATTGAGCATCATTGGGAAATAATGGGATCTACATCAGGGCATTTTTCAGGTGCTCTACTGTTTCATGTTACTTCAGTTACCTAGCTCTGTCACTTACTAGCTGTGAGAACTTAAGCAATTAAGTTTGTTTCCTTATTTGTAAAATGAGACTCATAATAGTAGCTGCATTATAGGTTTATTGTGAAGATTAAATGAGTCAATCCTAAAGGTACTTAGCACAGTGACTGGCATATATTATGTGCTTGTCTTAGGTTGAGTTCCTTGGAAAGCAGAGCCTAAAATAAGGACTTGGGCGTAGTTGTTTATTTGAGAATTAATCTTAGGAAACGAAGTGAGGTATGAAGGAGAGAGAGAGGGAAGGGAGAAAAGCCAGTAGAGGGTAAATTAATGGGCTGGTTATGATGTGACCAGCTGGGGTTCAATACCATGGGGGCCTTCCAAGGGGCACCCTAGAATTGTCCCACCAGGAAAGAAGGAGGCTGGGGAATTAATCCACTAACTCCTGTCCCCCATTGGTTGAAAGTTACAACAGGGAGGAAACTTCATTCAGTTATGGGCTGATCTGTCTTCCTTGGCTTTAAAGAAAGCTTTGAGGCTCAAAGCAGAAACACCACTGGCAATTTGAGAGGGTCCTGGCGTTATGCATGGAACTGAAATGGGGGTGGGTTATGTGATGGGATTCATCACAGGCATAATTGGTAAATCCAAATGGCATATTATGTGCTCAATGTTGATGGTTGTTCTCAGATTTTAGATATAGTGCCAAGCTCTTTACATGCTTATTCCATTTACTTTCATGAAACCCTCTGTGGTATTACTGTGGTATTACAGTTTCTGTGGTATCACAGAAACTGATAACTGGGGGATGAACAGAAATTAAAATGCACAATATCATACCAAGAGGAGGTAGACAGGTTTTAAAACTAAGTTTTTCTTTCGCCATAATTATCTCAGCCTCACTAAGGATAACGCTGAACTGTGGTAAGAGAGAAGAAATATATATTCCCAGAATTTAAGTTCTTGAAGGACTTATAGGAATGGCAGCAACTTTGTATGCCTTAAGATTCCAGAAGTTAAAGAAAAACTTTACATATTTGTTTAAAAAACACTGGAGCATTGCCAGTTTGGATTCGTGCTCTTTATAGTCAACTCTGAATTATTCATGGATTAGGTTGTGTATAGCTAAACTAAGTTTTTCTTTTTTCCTCATTCCTCTTGGCATTTTGCCATTAAGCAGTTACTCTATAGAAGTCTGGTTGTGAAATCTTGGCCAGGTGAGTTTTATAACTTATGGGTAGGTCCCATCTCAGTTTGATGGAAAGGAATTTGAAGATTATGGTATGACTGGATGAATTATTTAACTAGTCAAATAATCCATGATTTATAGAATTTCAGAATTAAGTATTGCCTTAAAAGTTATCTAATTGGTTTAATTTCCAAATAGGCGAGTTGTATTTTTGTCAACATGTTTACGAACACAGCCTAAAATGACTGATACAATTATTTTTGAAGCTAACAAACCCCAGAAAAGTCCAGAAATAACCTATCAGTCATTAACATCTAATGATTTTTGGCAGATATTGGTAAGAAAATAATTCTTATTATGTCCATTTTGCACAAAAGGCAATTCATGTAATAAAAGAAATTATGTGATGATTTCTGGACCTGTTGACTGATCATCTTGAATTAAAAACAATTACTTGAAAATTTCAACTTGGTGTTTAATTACTATAATGAAATGATGTAATGCAATATATTCCTTGTAAAACTCTTGTCTGTTCCAGCATAGAGTTGAAACAATACCTCAAAGGGAACCTTTTTTTTTTTTTTTTCCCGAAGACTATTTTGCTAAGATTGAAACGTGAAATCTCTGGTATGCTGAGGAGTGATTTTGAAGTGGGGCCGGGTGCTGTGCCCGCACTTGGGCTGAGCAGACCAGCTGTGCTAGTTGTTCTGTAGGAGGGAATACCTGCTGAGAGACTAGCCTGCATGTGTTCCTTAATTTCCTGAATTATCATATCCTTATAATCAGTACCTGAGCCGTGACGCCATTATGAAGACTGAAATACTAGGTTCCAGGAGAGTTTCTTTCTAGGAGATGTAGTTTGAAGTGGAATATTTTATTTGGCCTCTTATCACTCAATATGTGTGTGTGTGTGTGTGTGTGTGTGTGTGTGTGTGTGTGTGTGCGCGCGCGCGCGTGTGTATGAATTTATACATATATGTATATACACATAGATTTCTATGTTTGCCTTACCTAAGCCATGAGCCACTTATGTTAATTTATCATAATGAGGTTTCAGATCCCCAGATGGTCTTCAAGTAGTTAAGTAAGAAATATTATCTCACTTAAGGCTGAACCAGACAAAATATATTTGGATTATGCATACACAGAGAGAAGAAAAAAATCATGTCTTACAGACACGCTGCAGGGTCCAAAATAATGGATACATTTTTAATTGAAAATGACAGTGATATTCTTTGCAGTTTAGTGATTAACTTCTCTATGCATGAGAGTGGATACATGAAGTAAATTGATCCATAATAACCACAGTTTTGAGGCTTCATTATTCCTTGTTTATCTTTTAAATATTCTTAAACCATGAGCTGCCATTTTTATTCCATGAAGTTGAGCACTTCATACAGACATTATGGACTTTTGCAATTAGTAAAAATTTAAAGTTTTAAATTCAGAAAACAAATGATTGTTACTATTAGGAATACTAATTCATTTTTTTTTTTAAAGAAGATGTTGGGAGTAGGAGTTTATTAATTTATTTTTGCTGTGTTGGGTCTTCGTTTCTCTGAGAGGGCTTTCTCTAATTCTGGCAAGCTGGGGCCACTCTTCATCGCAGTGCGTGGGCCTCTCACTATCGCAGCCTCTCTTGTTGCGGAGCACAGGCTCCAGACGCGCAGGCTCAGTAGTTGTGGCTCACGGGCCCAGCCGCTCCGCGGCATGTGGGATCCTCCCAGACCAGGGCTCGAACCCGTGTCCCCTGCATTAGCAGGCAGATTCTCAACCACTGAGCCACCAGGGAAGCCCTAATTCATTTTTTAATAGAACATTTTGATAGGGTTAAAGAGTCAAACGCGTCTTCCTTTATACTTTTCAATTGCAATTATTGATAAGACTAAGTGTATATTGTTTGAAACTCAAAGGTTTCAAGCATGGGTGAGATGGAGGATGGTGTAATAATATAGACAACAAGATAGGGTGTCCAGGAGAGAAGCCCACGTTCAGGGAAAATTAGACGCTTAGATTAGGGCATGTTGGGTCTGAAGTGGTGAAGAGACATTCATGTGGAAGAATCAGCAGGTCATTTTTGCATGCTCTACTGAGCCAAATGCTCCGATTTCCTCAAGCAAATTAATAATGTTTACTTCATGTTTGAAGTGACCCTATGAATTCATAAAAAAGGCAAGTTCAAATTAATTTGGTGGTAAGAATCAAGCATGAGCAACAGTAAATAGCTCAAAATAAAAAGGCTCAAAAATATGGGCATCTAGCTTAGTGTGGGCACAACTCTGGGCTAAGCATGAAGGCTACAGCATTAAATTGTCTAGGCCCAAACTGCACCCTGTGCTGATGACTCACACATCTATCTTTTCAGACTAGATTTCTTTGTGAAGCCTCCTGGATTAGTTCACTTAAATGACCATAGGACACATTCTAAATATGCTAAAGGAAGAAGTCATACTTTCCCCCTCCAGCATCTGCTTGCCTGCATTCTTTATGTCAGTGAAGAGCATCTCAGGCCTATAAAATTAACATCCTAGAATTTGTGTATTCTCTAGGACTTTCTTTTTTTATTTAAAAATAGTATGAATGGAATATTCCTTTATCTCTCTCCTTTCAGCTTCATTTGAAAACGGTTCCCAAATAAGACTGTAGTTTATAATGTGTCATTTTTACCATATATTGTTATTATAGCTGTGTTATTGGATTTAAAAACACACGAATAAACATCTTATTATTCTCTTCCACTATAAAACACCCCCCAACAAACAAAAAAATCCCTCAGACTGAATTAAGTTACTCTCTACTTATGAGTAACCAGGGGTTAGTAGATCTCGGTTCATGATAGCAGTACATTTCCCCAGAATATGCCTCCACCATATTCAATGAACAAAAACTTTCATTTCATACCTGATGATATTGGCCGTGTGCTCTTCTGTGAAAAGGATTGGGGTGATGGAGGGGGTGAGGAAAACTGTTATCTGGCTTATTTATTTATTTATTTCCATGTTCTACTCGCACGATTCTTTCTGAGTGTGTTCAAGCATCTTGATAAATTACGAGCTGCAGAGTGCAAAATTTAAGTGCCAGTCTGCTGCCGTTCTAAGGCAACTTACAGAGGCATCAGAGCAACAGGTCTGCTACTTCCCACTTCAAACTTATTTCATTGCAAAAATTGGCTGCTAAAACCAGACAAATTGTAAAAAGGAAAAAATTCTTAAAATTATAATTAAAAAATTATATACTGAAAACATTCCTCATCCAAATCTGCTGAGATCTTGGTCTTTATTATTTATTTATTTTTGTAAGACATGATTGCTGCATGGTGAAGTACTTTAATGACTAAATTCAAAGAATGACATCTGAGTTATCACATTATTATAGTGATTTTTAAAATTAGTAAATGTTTGTATTATAATGAAAACCTATGAATCAATAAATGAAATTATTCCTGTTCAATACCTTGAGTTATCAATCTAATCTTCCATTTACTTGAAAAATGACAACCACTTTCATCAAGTCAGCTAGAGCTGAAAAATGGGGTTTGCAGAGTTTGGCCAAGGGTTGCATTCTTCCAAAGTTTGCTTTTTAAAATTCCCCATTTTCATATTAATATTAAAACAAGAACAAAAGTATTTGACATACTACTATAATAGTCCCTGTCTATACATATGTTGGAGTCATTGAAAACATAGTCTAATATAGTATCTCTTGGGGTCGGAGTTATCATTTTATTGTCAATTTTTAATTCATTATTGGCCAAAGCATATCCAAGACATTAGTGTTGAAGATTTCCCTAGCCAGAACATCAGTACCCTAACCAGCTTGCCAGAGTGACTGAGGGTTAAAGATAGTGCATATACACACCGATTCCTTCACCAGCATCTCCAATCTAACTTCCCTAGGGAGGTGGCAGTCATTCTCTAGCTAAGCTAGTTTTCTCCTTGGCTCCATTTTCCTAGCATGTTACAAGGCCTTGGAGATGCCTTCTGTATTTGCTCCATGTCTTGTTATTATATTCCAAGAGACTCAGTGTCCTTATACAAAAAGATCCCTGGACTTCCTGCTCCTGTGACTGTTGATTTGGTAGCTCTTGTTTTCTGAGCTATACTTACCGTACTTCTTAATTTCTCTGCACAGTAGCATGCATGATATTGCTATATTATTTTTTTAAGCTTTTTTTGATGTGGACCATTTTTGAAGTCTTTGTTGAATTTATTACAATATTGCTTCTGTTTTATGTTTTTTGGTTTTTTGGCCACGAGGCATGTGGGATCTCAGCTCCCCAACCAGGGATCAAACCCACCTCCTGTGCATTGGAAGGTGAAGTCTTAACCACTGGACTGCCGGGGAAGTCCCGATATTGCTATATTGAATTCAAGTTTGTTTTCCTTCTTCAACTACTTATAAATTTGAGCTTTCTTCCTTTTGTTTATGTTTTCTTTTGAATTTGGCAACTATTTTCAAGTTGATTTTTGTTTTCTTTTGTTTTATTGAAGGACATGCTTGTTCTAAAAATCTAATACAGAAAAATAAAAGAATATAATAATCAACCTAATTCACATCGATCACCCAGGAATAACCAGTTTTAATATTAGATCTCCTCACATATATGCATATTAGTATAATTATTATTTATGATTAATAAATAATAATAAATTAACTAATATTAGTTATCCTCACATATATACAAAAAGGAAGATCATAACAAAATTTGATATATAGACAGAAAAAAGCATTTTATAAAAATTAAATCATATTATAAAAGCTTTAAAAATAAAGCATTTAATATAGAAACAAAACCAAAGAAAAATTGAAGGAAATTCTGTACCTCATAAATGTTTTATTTTGATTTTTTGTGTCAAAAATATATTGCTTCTATAAAGTTCTAATATTAATATGCAATGCCATTAAAAATATGGAGTCTTTTTCTTTTAAGAAACTACTTATTTCCTAGTGGACTCCCAGTAGAGTTTTTCTAGCATATTTTTCCACTGAGCATTTAGCCCTTTGAAACTTCTGTCTTTTTGCAATTGTCTCTTTTCCACCTCATCAAGGATCTAGGCCTTATCTCATTCCCCTAAAGACATTTAAAAATCCTAGGTTCCCCAAATTTGTAACAGCTTAGTTTGTCATTTTGGTTGTCATTCATTCAGTCTGTTTTGCTTTCAGTAATACATTAAAAAGTGTTTTTAAAATAATTTAAAACACTCCTTTGTGTTTTAGAACAGGAGAATTTTCCTGAATATTTAGCTTGCCATATTGGTAGAAGTGAGATCCCCCATTGCATTTTCATCTCAGCTTTGTTTTCCCCCTAGATTGTGGGTCCTATTTTTGTTTAGTTTTATTGATTCATAAGCTTGTTCATGTTATCTTGTATTCTTTTTCTTTCTTCCTTTTTCTTTTTGCTTTTCTGGTAGAATAATCTTTACGTTTTCAGGGTATTGATCCATTTCCTTTAAGTCTCAATTAATTATTTTTTAATTAACATGATCTTGACTAAAAGTATCAGAGATGCAAAATAACAGTGCCTTAAATAAGATAATGTTTCTCTCTCTTGTTGAGTGGGTGGTCTAGGCTTGCCATGGTAATTCAAGTCCAAGAGACCCTTGTTTCTTTCAGTTCACCACTTCTAGCAAAAAATAGTGGGTGCTGTTCTAGCCACCACTTCCAGTTTTAAGCCATAGACTAGAACAAGGGACAAAGAATTTTTAAAATGTGGAAAAGGCATACACCAGTAATTTCATCATAAGAAAGGTTCAAAGAAGTGACCAAATGACACTTGGTATACATATTATGGACCAAAACGTATTCATATCTTGCTGCAAGGAAGACAGACAAATGTGTTCTTTATTCACTGTTTAGATAAAAATCAGAGTTCTGTTACTGGAGAAAACAGATTTTGGACGTAGTGACTTTTTTCTGTCACATTACTCTGATGAGAATGAATGGTTTGCAAGAGAAAGAGTAAAGAGATCCCCACAACATTCTATGGTAGGTGCTATTATCATCCTCATGTTAGAGGTGAAGAAACTAAGATGTAGAGGGATTAACTTGTTGAAAGCCACAACGGTAATAAATGGATCAACTGGCACTCATTCCAGAAAGTCTGGAGCCCAGGCTTTTAATACCCATATGATCCTGCCTCCTTTTACAAAATGTGACTATTCCAAGGTCTACAAAATAATAATGAGAATTCTCCATATATTTTGAACATATTAAATTTCATAACCATGAAGAGTAACATGACATTATTTTCTAATTTTATATAATATGTGAGAAACCCAATGTTTACTCACTCAGCTTCCTGGCTCCAAGCAGGAAAAAGCAAACAAACAAACAAGGAAAAAACCCAAAAAACAACAAAAACCAAACAAAAAACCTTTCAGTTTTGATTAGTCAACTAGAGACAGCTTAAAGAGAACATGTACTCAGGGGGCCTTTTTTAATGTACCATCTTCAAATGATTTAATGTGTTTTCCATGATTATCTTTGACACTTTGAATAATTAACAAAGACATTTATAATTTTTGAAAAAGCTAGCATAGTCTTCTTCCTGGATGATGAGAAAATTCAAAAGATTTAAAATTATGACCATCATCTGACTTGTGAGTGACCATGAAGTCATCTACTTACGCATCATTTGATAGAGGAAAAAATCCACCAAAATATTTCTTCAGATAGTTGATTGACAAAGATTATGCAAAACCTTATTTTTACTTACAAGTTGTAAATATTTGGAAGCTTTATTAGCCCCTTCAAATAATCAAGATATTGCTTATTAAATAGGTACAATCACAATATTATATATAGGTATACACACATACATACATATATGTATGTATATATAATATATATAGCAAATATATGTATCATATATAATATTCAATATATATAATGTATGTATGAAATAAGATTTGATAATGAACTGAAATGGTTAGCTTAATCAATATAATATGATAATCTTGCTCTTCTGTGCAAATGATGTTAAGGATGTTCATATAGCTACTATGTGCTCATTCTCTTATTCACAAGAAGTTTGTCTGCCGTCATACCATTAGGAAGCTTAACTGTCTTGTTCTCCACTCTATTTCTTGCACATGTCTCTGGCTTGTAGTAAGATTTCAATAAATACTACTGATTGAATGTTTTTGTTTCCCAGCCAAAGGTTTGTAAGAAGTACATGTTTGTATTCATTCCATATTTGTAAAATTTGCCTTGTTTTTTAAAAAAATATTTTCATATGGCTCAGAATTTAAAACAGCATATCATGAAGTATCTCTCCTATCCTTGTGTCCAAGACTTTTAATTTCCCTCCCTAGACTCAGCCCACATTACCAGTTCTCATGGGTCTTCAAAAGATATTTTATGTACACACAAGAGAACAACTTTACATAATACCTTTAAAAAAGCTTTTTCCTTTTTTTTTTTTAATTTTATTTATTTATTTATGGCTGCGTTGGGTCTTCATTTCTGTGTGAGGGCTTTCTCTAGTTGTGGCAAGCGGGGGCCACTCTTCATCGCGGTGCGCGGACCTCTCACTATCGCGACCTCTCTTGTTGCGGAGCACAGGCTCCAGATGCGCAGGCTCAGTAGTTGTGGCTCACGGGCCCAGTTGCTCCGCGGCATGTGGGATCCTCCCAGACCAGGGCTCAAACCCATGTCCCCTGCATTGGCAGGCGAACTCTCAACCACTGCGCCACCAGGGAAGCCCTAAAAAAGCTTTTTCATACAAACCTGGTGGCATATTCTATATGTCAGCATGTAGTTACAGACAACAGAAACTAGCTACATAGCTTAAAGAGAAAGTTTCTTCCAAAAAGTTATAAATAGCTCACAGAAATATTGGGACATTTAAGAAGCAGACTTTAGGCTGAAATCCAGGGATACTATGAAAACTACACCTCATCTAAGACTGGAACTGCAAGAGAAAGTTCTTTTGGCTAACTATGAAGCCACATCCATGATTGTTGACAGGAGATCCACAGTGCCTCTGTCTGGATTCACACCACAACGTAGATGCCTTACATTTTGCCTCTCCCTCTCCCTAGGAAATTTCAGGTTATATTCATGTCTCACAATATTGTTTCTTTCTCCATGTGGGTTGGTTCTGAGCAAAGGTTGAGGTGGATCTGTCTCACTGGTAGGACCCAGATCATGTTTGGAACTCTAGCTCTTAGGTATCAACAAAACACATATTTCCCAGGTATATATATTGTTTCTTGTTTTTTTCTTTTCCACTTAACATACCTTGCAGCTTATTTTATGTAGTAATAAAGATAGTATAGCTTTTTTAAATGGATACACAGTAGTCTAATACGGCCTTACTGTGATTTACTCATTCTGCTCCAGTGACAATGGGGTCATTCTAGTCTTTTGCAGTTGTAAACAAAGCTGCAGTAAATAACTTTGTATCTACATTACTTTTGTCTTTTCGCTTGCATTTGAGAATATCTTTGGATAAAATGCAAAAAGTGGCATTCCTTGGTTCAAGAGTGGTCTTATAATGTGCACATGTATCTTCAGCTCAGGACTAGAGAGAAATCAGTGTTCTGTGGGATGAAACTTTGATCAGTGGGAGAAGAAGCCAGCAGAGAAAGTGGTCTCTCTCCTTTCCCAGCATGGGCTGATCTGAGAAGTAGCTGTTTACATGGTCTGCAGGATGGTCTCAAGAGATTGAGCAGTTTTGCTTGATTCCAGGTGGTTGCTGGTTTGCTAATTCACTTGGTGTTGGCTCTCCCTCACTTCTCAGTCCTATTTCCCTTTAACCTAACCCTTGTTCTCTGGGGTTGCACTCTTTAAGAAAGCAGTTGGCTCATGTTATTCTTTTGGGACAATCCTGTATCCTGTATAAGCAAGGAGACATATAATAAACAAAATGTATAAATAAAATACATACTATGTTAGATGATGTAAGTGCAGGGGAGAGAAAAAACAAACAGGGAAAGAATAGAGCTGATATTCGGCAGGTACACACTAGGGCAGTGCAATAAATGTTGTGGTTTGCTGTTCAAATCCCTCCTTCCGGACTGAGGATTCATCTGCACTGATGGGAGTGTTGTCAGTTGTTGGGTCTCACCTGAATCTCTTTCAGAGAATTGCCCTCAGTTGAAGAGAACCCCTTCCATAATAACATTCCTTTTCCTAGAGCAGCCTGTATGCAATAAATGGTTCATGTGGAATGTAAAACTTGGCCCCCGTTGCCTTAGTTGTGGACAGTACTAAAGGGCCATCTCAACTTCTGAGTTTGTGGGATCTGCCAACACCTTTGCTGGTATTGCTTTACAGTTCAGCTCATCCCTTTGTCCATCCTATTTTATTCATTTTCTCATAGATATTGCTCCTGTGGGCACTCCCTGATAAAGTTGCTTCATGCTAGTCTCTGTTCCAAATTCTGTTTACCAGGAAACCCTACCTAAGATATTAGGCCATATGATTTGGTAGAATATTGGAATACGGAGAAGATGACTCCCTCACCGTGGGATGACTCCCATCCCATGCTGCCACCTGAGCTCTCTCCTCTGCTGCCCTGGTCATGCCAGGGCCTTCCTCAGGATCTCCAACCTCCCTTACTCTCTAGAAGTTCTGAAATTCAGAAGGAACCTAGAATAGTAAAATACGCACAGCTGCAAAACAAAGTTTGAATATAAATTTTGACTTTCAAATTCTAAGTTCTTATAACATCATGTTTAGATTGTGGCATCTCCATTGCCACACCATCCACAATTATGTGTAAATGACAATGTAAACCAATGAAAAGGCACATTCTCTTATATTTATGCAATTTACAGAATAAGAAGATAAACTATTTTATAAAGCCTGCTGATTATTTTTTTACTGTCAGTAAATATCTGGATAAAATATATGGATGAATGGACAAATGGATAAATGGACTGATAATAGAGACATACATGCAAATAATCATAATAGCTGTACTTTTGATTGAAAACAGAAAGATCTCATCAATTAAGTCACTAAGTATCCAGCTCTTTGATTATCTTTGTGAGAGTATGATCTTAAAGGTACTGTGTTAAAAAATTGGACCACAAAATAACCCATGACATATTTAATAATAGCAAATTTTCAGTCTTCAAGATTTAAATATGGTCAGTATTATATAGCAAATATTTATTGATTTGCATAATGCTTATATATTTAGATAGGCATTATGCAAATCCAGAAACACGAACAGAAGAGTGAGTGGCTCTGGGTTTCAACCCCCTTTAAAATATATGAAGCCACTTCTAAGGTTCATTTTTATTAAGATTACTAATTTACTCAATTAAAAGGCCTATCCTTTAAGAGCATGTCTGTCCCAAATTTAGTGTCAAAATTAAAATTAGAGGATGTTCCTTTATTAAAATGATAGTAGAAGTCACTTAAAACATACTAACACTTGGCAAAATAAAAGTTGGCAATCCTGTGTCTGCCCTAGTATTGTCGTTATTGACATTTACTCTTTTTGAAATCCGAGAAGTCTAGGCATTTGGAGTGACAAGATTCTGCTTCTTTTTCAGATGCAAATCCAACCTCAAAAGAGTATAATAATCATAACAAGAATGGTCACTTACTGGATGATTCCTCATGTAAAGCTGTATAACTTATCTTCTTTATTTGAAATATGTAAAGGACAAGATGTATAAATTGATGCAAATATGAGATTTTAGAGACTTGATGTATTCTCTGCGTCACCACAGGGTTAATTTGAAATTCACTCAGCTTAGGTGGATGTTCTTAGCGTTAATGCCACTGAGTATTTTAGGTTAAGAGAGAAAGAAGTGGATTTATGACACAATAAACAAATGGGAAGAGAAACATGTAACAGACAGAAATGCAGCAGGGCAGTTGTTTTGTCCTTGTAATCTTGATAGTGTCTTCCAGGAGACTTCCTGGAGTTAAACTCCTCTGGAATCAGCTTTCAACTGTGGGACCTGGCAACAGATTGTGGCAAAGTCTGACAAGGCTCCCTGGAGGCCATAGCACTCTTCATCACCATATGGCCTGAAAGGGCTTTTCACATGTTACAATATTCTGAAGTAGGGTCTCTTGGCTAATCTTCAGAGTACATTCTTAATCTCATGAACCTAATTATCTGTAAAGAACAGTTTAAGGGGTCCTTCTTAGAATTATTCATACTAGTCCATGTACTTTTATCTGGGGGCATGTGTAACTCTCATTATGCAGTGATTACACTGTGGTTTTGAAAATGTATTCTAAGAAGGATTAAAAGGATTATTCATCTCCATGGTGATCCGTGCACCCACTGTTGATCATAAACACAAATGTATCTGACTCATTCACATTTTCAGAATACCTTAGCTTTCACAGGCATGTTAAATACTCATGTTTCACATAGGTAAAGAAGAAGCTGTATGGAAACACTGAATTTCCTGCTAAGAGACCAATATAAAATTTTTATGAAATTACTTTTTAAATTTTATATGAAAATATTTGTTCTCATGTTGTATTTCAGAAACATATAATTGAGAGATGCATTGTTGATTATATTTCACCTCTTCTTCACAACTCTGCTCTGAATACCCTTTCTTATAACAAGCATGGGCTCCAAGGTGATTGTCTTTATGGGATATTCATGGCTGTTGCTGTAATTGTAGTTTAGTTGTCATAAACTGTGCCATGTGAAATGAAGAGAGACTGGATAACATATTGTGAACTTGTTTATTGAGAAGGGTGTTTTCTACCTCATCATGGATAGTCACATTCCAAGGAACAACACAATGACAAATGACCCTATTCCTTAACATGCAAACGTTCAAATAATAAAAAGACAAAAATAACAATATTATTCATGAAATGCTTAATTAAGTTTAATACAATTAAAACTTCAAAAAATCTATTACTTTAACAGATACACATGCAATACACTATTTCTAGTAAACTTTGTTCACTAAAAGTAAGTTCTCATTCTTTTGATGATATATTGAGCTGGGATGATAATGTAAGTCAAAATACATCCCCCCAAATAAAATAAGAAAATTTGTAAAAATAAATGTCAAATAGCAAATAGTTCTAGCTAAATGCCTCTAGTAGCCTGAAGACCGAATTAAATAACCAATATTATTATTAATTTTTGCTTGTAATAGCTTACCAGGAAATAACACTTTTAGAATATGTTATATTAAAAATTAAATCTTCAGCTATTTGGGCTAAGAAATATGCTTGAAGAAAATGCATGGTAATAAACTGGTAGTGCAACATTTAAATTCAGAGTATCTTCTTAATAGCTGGACAGCCACAAGCAGAATAGTTACATCAGAGATTCCATCAAATGAAATACAGAATTGAACAGGAGGACAGTTAGTAACAGTTGTGGAACTAAATTACTGAAGACATCACTTAGACACATTGTCCCACCTCTACTCCTTTAAGTGAACCTTTAATAGGTTCATTTGGTAATAAGCTGAAAGGGGAGAAAAGTCTTGCAACCTAGCTGTACTGCTCATTCACCTGTGCAAGCAACTTGAACTCGACTTCTCTCCCAACGGTTTCCTAGTAATCTTTCCAACATACAGCTGCTATATATAAAGCATGAATTATAGTAGAGAAGGTCCTGCTGTGTTGTGAATCACAGTGCATTCGACCACACTTCAGCAGGTTATGGGATGAAAAGAATAAAATGTCTGCAGAGACCTTATTCTATCCCCTTTTCCAGCTGGTAAAGTCAACGCACAGCAGCTTCCTGGAATGCTTTATTCTCTATGCAGCTGTACTAGACATGACCTGTCCCATTCCCTTGCCATCCTTTAGTATAAAAATAAATGGTGAGAGCATCTTTCCTTTCTTGAGGCACTGGGGGCCAAATCAATTGCCTAATCAAGTGAAAGCAAAACATCTGCGATGTATGAATGGGAGGGTGGCTTTCTCCGGAGATTTTTATAAACTGATTAAGTCAGGGCACCGCTAATCCTCTATGCCGCACTTCACATGTTACATTGACAAGGAAGATTAGAGTGAAAAGATAATGGTTATGTCACCAGTGTGCAATAAACAACCTGTGAAGAGCCAGCAGAGGTTCAGAAATGTTCCCATTACAAATGTAAATGTGAACTTTAGCAACTGGGCTGGAGAACACTGTGAGAGACTCCTGCCTATGTGTCAAGGAGATACAAAGGAGAGCAGAACAGAAAAGGAGTTTATTCTAATAACATAAGACATCAACCTCCACGTGCTTATCAAATTCAGTTTAGGATATCTGAATTTGGTATGATAACATCTGTGCTATTAATCATAGAGTTGTTTTGGACATTAAGTGATATTTTGAAAGTGCTTTTTTTGTTTTGTTTTGTTTGTGGAACGCGGGCCTCTCACCGCTGCGGCCTCCCCCACCGCGGAGCACAGGCTCCGGACGCGCAGGCTCAGCGGCCATGACTCACGGACCCAGCCGCTCTGCGACATGTGGGATCCTCCCGGACCGGGGCACGAACCTGTGTCCCCTGTATCGGCAGGCGGACCCTCAACCACAAAAGTGCTTTTTAATTATAAGGAATCCCAAACAGTGGTATTTGTAAATTGGCAGAATAGTGCCTATACAAAACCAAGTTCCAGAGAAAGTAATCTTTAGAGAATAAAGCTCTGATTAGAGCTGCTCAGAGGGTCCAAGTTATGCATTAGAAGGAATCATGGAGTAAATGAGACATTAGGGTTTCAGTTCACACACACCCGTTCATCTATAAACCTGAGCACATACTGCTCCGTACACAAACTCCTCAGGTAACAAAGTTCATTTCGGGCTTCCCTGGTGGCGCAGTGGTTGAGAGTCCGCCTGCCATGCAGGGAACACGGGTTCGTGCCCCAGTCCGGGAAGATCCCACATGCCGCGGAGCGGCTGGGCCCGTGAGCCATGGCCGCTGAGCCTGCCCGTCCGGAGCCTGTGCTCTGCAGCGGGAGAGGCCACAACAGTGAAAGGCCTGCGTACCACAAAAAAACAAAGTTCATTTCAATGTTACTTCCATATTTGAAGTTACTTCCAATTTTGAAGTTACTTCTACCTTTTAATCTTACACACAGCATACATATGAAAGGTGTTCTTTAGAAAAATTTTAAACTTGTAGCAAGCAAGACAATATAAGAACAAAAATGACATTATTATAAGAAAAGATCATCAGGTGAAATAATTGCCTGCATTCTGGTAAAAGGATAATTAAAAGTAAAAGTAAAGGCATCTCAAAAAATTCTGTGCTAATTTGTAATTTTTTCTCGTCATTCCGTATTGATGGAAAGAAAACTAGCATTGTTAACATATAAGAACAAAAACTAAAATACATACGATGGAAAATGATAAATGTTTTTGAGAACAGTAGATATTTTCCTCAGGATAAAAGGTGATTATGGAATATCTGCTATGAGGGAATGAACTGAAGGATTAAAAAGTTATTTTTCCTGTGTCTGAGAACTTTACAACCAGGGAAAAAAGAAATATGAGTAAATGTATAATAGCCACACAATGTGAAAAGCGCTCTGGAAACTGGAAACATGTTCTCCCATAGGAGAGCATAGGAGAAACAAAATAACTAAGATAGTGGGTGGGCGGGGGTGGATTGGGAAGGGAGGAGATGAGTTTTGATGTAAGTTTTTTTTTTTTAACTTTTATTTATTTACTTTTTAACATCTTTATTGGAGTATAATTGCTTTACAATGGTGTGTTAGTTTCTGCTTTATAACAAAGTGAATCAGCTATACATGTACATATATCCCCATATCTCCTCCCTCTTGCGTCTCCCTCCCACCCTCCCTATCCCACCCCTCTAGCTGGTCACAAAGCACCGAGCTGATCTCCCTGTGCTATGTG
This sequence comes from Globicephala melas, assembly GCF_963455315.2. Taxonomy (NCBI): domain Eukaryota; kingdom Metazoa; phylum Chordata; class Mammalia; order Artiodactyla; family Delphinidae; genus Globicephala; species Globicephala melas. The sequence goes on along the minus strand of NC_083316.1, from coordinate 39,688,626 downwards.
GCTGCTTCCCACTAGCTATCTATTTTACATTTGGTAGTATATATAAGTCCATGCCACTCTCTCACTTCGTCCCAGCTTACCCTTCCCCCTCCCCGTGTCTTCAAGTCCATTCTCTGCGTCTGCGTCTTTATTCCTGTCCTGCCCCTAGGTTCTTCAGAACCATTTTTTTTTTTTTAAGATTCCATATATATGTGTTAGCATATGGTATTTGTTTTTCTCACTGATGTTGTTAGTTTTTAAATATAGAGCAAAATTATTGGAGAAAAGGTGGGAGGCATTTCAGATAGAGAATAACATGTGCAAAACTGTGGATGTGTGAGATGTCATGACTCCTTCAATAGTTCAGGGTAAGAGGTTCCCAGAAAGTGAGGAGGGATTGAAGAAAAAATAAGGCTACATATATAAGCAAGGGTCAGATCAGAAGAGCTGTGTTTTCTTCGTATGGAATTTAGACTTCTGCTTGAGGACTCAGGTATCATCTAGCAAGTACTTTAAAATATTTGCTGAATGAGTATGTGACATTTTTTGGACAGGTTTTTGGTGACATTTGTTTAGATGAGCAGTTTAGAAAGATCAGTCTGTCAGCAGTGTGGAGATTGAACTAGAGGGTTGATGCTTTAGGCAAGAGGACCAGTTAGGACCAATTAGTCTTGCATGATATAGGCAAGGAGTGACGAGGACCTGAACTGAAGAGGAGGGCATGGGGTTGAAGAATAGGTCACTGATTGTATCGGAGGCAGAATCAACAGGATCTGTGGTAGATTACATTGGTGAGCTCAGAGTTCAGTGCCGTTTTGCAAACTAAAAAAAAAAAGATGCTTATTCTAGACAGAAGCAGCTCCTCTAGGCAGGCAAGCAGGAGACCACCTTGTGAAAAAGGTGTCGTAACCCTCTGCCTGACAGAGCACAGGGCCTGGGAAGCAGATGGTAGTCTAGATTTCAACCCCTACTTATCATCGTAGCTGGACACCGTTGTGTGGTCCACAAACTGCACAGTCTTACATAGCACAGGGGGACTGTTCTCAGTTTTCTGACTTGAATAACTTCATTACTGGGATACAATTTGCTGAACCAAGAAAATCGTCTGGAAGAGTAGATGTTGGGGAAGAAAAATGTTTTAGATTTATTGAATTTGGTATGTCTGGGGACATTCAAAGGAAGGTATCTTGATTTCCATTCAAACTATGGGTCTGCAGTTTAGAAAATTGATTGGAAACAATTTATAAGTGGCAGAAAAATCCTGGGAGTAGGTGGCTTCAATACTTCTCTCCAGGACTCTCTTTGGGATGAGACTATAGTTGCAAATGGAGGGGGTGAGCACTTAGAGATATGGTTATTGGAACAATCAAAATCAAAAATGAAACAAGTCCATAATGTGGTATCGAGGAAGGTCAGGGTCAAAAGGGTTTTAGGCCATTTGCCATCTAAGAAGTAACTGTGACCTTTCTAGGCAAAGAAATACTTAGTGTGATGATAGAAGCAGTGGGTATGTTGGGGTGGGTTTATTTTGTTTTGTTTTTAGATAGGAGAGTTCAGATTACTCTGTCTGCTAAAAGTCCATTTTTCTTCATTCCTTTGTATTAGTAACACATATTAAAGCTTCATGTTTACTGTGCTTTCTTAATAGAATTTTCTCTTCAGTTTTGTCTCTTACATGTTTCAGTTCCAGCTACGTGATAGACTCTGACCTTTATTTTGGGAAATACAGCAATAAAAACATAAAATAATGTGGGGATAATTGATATTAAGCATTTCTTCATAAAGTCATGCATTTATTAATCTATCATATTCTACTTATTTATATATTTATATGACTTAGGAAGCAAATGAGGGTTAAGGATTTTGTGGTAGTCAGCCTCCAAGGTGGCTTTCAATGAACCTCACTTCCTAATATTCACATCCTTATGCAGTCCCCTCCCATATTGTACCAGGGTGGTCTGTATAAACAATACGATGTGGAAGAAGTGATGAAATGTCATTTTCAGGATTAGGTTATGGAAGACTGTGGCTCCCTTTTTGGTGTTCTCTCTTTCTTGGATTACTCCTTTTGGGGGATGCTACCTACTATGTCATGAGCAGCCCTAAGATGAGGAACTGGGGATTGTCAACAACCACTAGGATTGAACTTGGCAGTAGATCCTTCACTCTTCGTTGAGCTTTTCTATGACTGCAGCCAGGCTGACAGCTTCACTGCAACACCATGGGTGACCTTGACCTAGAACCAGCCAGCAGATCAGCTTCTGGACTCTTAAACTTCAAAAGTTATGTAAGAAAACAAATATTTGTCGTTTAAAACTGTGACATTTTGGAGTAATTTGTTGCATAGCATAAAATATTTAATACCTATTTGGATCATCTCAATTTGATGTTTACCAATTTCTTTCTTAAAAAATGAAAACTAGAGAATATATAATGTAGATATATTGTACATGGTGATTTTTTAGTCAATTTATTCTTCAAGACTGAAGTACAATTTTTTATCCTCAGAATACTGAGATTTAGGTAATCCAGTTTGAGGATTCAGGTTAGTCTACCTGCAAGGTCTTAATCTTCTTAAGTTAGGTTATTGATTACTGCTTCAACAATGATCTAGAACTTAGGATTCTACAGAGTCTCTCTTCACATTGGCTGTACATGATGTTCTCCCAGCTATTCTCTTTCTCTCCAGGTTTGCAAATGGCACTATCTCTTCGGCTAGTTGTGGGGTTAAGAAGGGTGCACGCAGATCTCAGCTGATTCAAGCTCAGGCAGAGGGAATTCCCTCATCATTTTTTTTCTCTGCTACTCAACCTTTTATCTAGTCTTTCTTTCCTTTTCCTTCCTCTTCTCTTTTTCCTCCCTGCTGCCCTTCCTGGCCTCTTGTTTCTCCTCTCAAATTATAAAATAGTTTTGGAATGAAGTCAGCAATCCACCCTTGCCGTTTTTGCACTTTCAGGTGATCGATAAAAAGACCATGAAAAAGCATTCAGCCTTTGCCTCCTCTGGTCTTTTTCAGTGAAGACAGCCACTTGCAGAGGGGGAACCAGGGACTTTCTGAGAAGTTTTAAACCTCTGGGTGGTGAAACAAACAAACAGACAATCAAATCTTTATAGGACTGTGTATATACAATGTAGATACAGATTTATACACATACACACTCAGACACGTATATCTATATTATATATCTATATATACATATTTGATTTCAGAATACTTTTCATGCAAATATGAAAATATGCAAAACTTATATGACTCAGTGTCTTAAATAATTGTACCATTCCATTTGATTTGAGTTTATAGAACAATATGAACTACTTAAAGTTCTTATCAAGCTAACTGTATTTTGCCAAAAAAAGTCCTTTCTGATTGGTGACTTGGGTTAAGTACAGTTTTTAAATGCTAGGTTCAAATCAATGCAAGTGTACCATGTGCAGAGTAATTCTCAATTGTTATAAAAATTATGTCCACTATGCTACTTGCTGGGATTCTAGTAATCATCTAAATTCCATAAAACTTAAAATTTTCAAATTATCCTCAGTAATTTAAATGTATTATTAGGCCTTTCATGAAGCATTTTTCTTCTTTGAAGAAAACAAGCGAAGTTTCTGAAAAGCACTGCAGGATAAGTTATAAGTGACTTTCACTTGTAATTTGCTGATGCTGTAATAGGAATTTTCCTTTTACCACCATCTAAGTCCAACTATTTTGCATTCTAATTTGCAAGTAAAAATTTGCTTTAAAAGTTGGTATAGAAGTTTGTGCGTATTTTAAGAGATTTAAGGTATATTTTTGTAAAAGAGTCAGAAATTAGGTATGAAACTGAAGATGTGACTCCTGAAAAAGATGGTAAAGAATGTCTAGAAAGGAATAAACGAGGGAATGTCTTTTATTTGACATCTTACTTTTTAGAAGCAGAAGACATCCTTAGGAGTTTGCATATGTCATATAAAACAAGCATGTTTTAGGCTCTAACTTAACTTATTTTTTATAAGAGAAATGAGGAAATATCAATAAACACCCTACGGAGGGAAAAAAATATCCAGATTTCTACCCCTAGTGATATTGGCCATTCAGATGTGACATTTGAGACAGAGAGTGTCTCAGTGTTACCAAAAGGATGCTATGTGGCTAGAGATGTTGTCATCTTAATAGGACATACACAAGGTCCATGGCTTTGGTACTCAACCCTAAGAAAAACTGATTTTCTTCAGAATCTTAGAGATTCATATAAGAAGGTTGAATAAAAGAACATAGCCACCACTTTGTTTTGAGTCTTTATTGCCATTAGAAAAAGACTACTTACGGATTAAGTTAGTAATGCTTAACATTAGCAGCTCTTCAATGATCATTAGGCTAAGAATTAATTGGTTTGAGTTGTTACCACCGTTCAAGCAATAATTCAAAGTACTGCAATGGATTAGTTATTTCAAATGCCTGAAAATTCAATGAATGCTGAGAATTTCATAAGAATCATAAATGCCAGAGTTGGAAGGTACCTTGTGTATTCCCAGGTCTAGTCCTGTCATTCAGGAATGGAAACTAAATCCGAGAGGTGAAACAAGTACTACAAGAACATGCGGCTAACGAATTATTCAGAGTTCCAGACCTGTTTCGGGCCACATGCAGAGATCCCTGATTTCTTTGGAAGAAACAAAATCCAAATAAATGTACATAGAATGAACATATAAATCAGAGAAAGATAGCATATCTTCCTCACACCTCTAATCCTTTTAAAAAGTAGGTAGGATAAAAATCCTATATAAATACAGACATCATCCCTATATGCTGCATAGACCTCAATAAACATCTCAAATTAGAAATGCCATTACCATATTAAAACTCAGGAGGCTCGAAAAAGCTGAAATTTTCTTTAATTGGTTGTGTAGTTAGTTCACTGAATTTGGTAAATAGTAAGTTTATTGTGTTGCAAGGAATGTGGTATAATGCAGTGACATAGGACCCAGGGTCTAGAGCCGTAGCTGCAGGTCCATTGATGACATGAGAAATTTTTGTACCTTGGGAGAAGGTATGGGACCTCCTCTCTCATTTCATCTTTTCTAAATTTATTTATTTTTGGCTGTGTTGGGTCTTCGTTGCTGCACAGGGGCTTTCTCTAGTTGGGATGAGCGGGGGCTGCTCTTCATTGTGGTGTGTTAGCTTCTCATTTCAGTGCCTTCTCTTGTTGCAGAGCATGAGCTCTAGGCACGTGGGTTTCAGTAGGTGTGGCGCACGGGCTTAGTTGCTCCTCGGCAATGTGAGATCGTCCCGGACCAGGGCTCGAACCCGTGTACCCTGCATTAGCAGGTGGATTCTTAACCACTGTGCCACCAAGGAGGCCCTCATCTTTTCTAAGATGGGGCAAATGATGATATTTGCCTCATAAGGCTGTTATGGGGAGCAAGAAGCAGATGTATAAGCATAGTATATGTTGCTATATATGTATTAGTCTTACTAGCAAATAATCAATAAGTTGTCAAACTTTATTATTTAGAAAGATCCTTTTAATCACTAATAAAAAAGGCCATATTTAAGGGAGAGTAGAGGATTTTTACTTTGCCTTATTGCTATAATTAATCAACATAATTAAAATAGTTTTCTATAGTTTGAAAATATGCATCATTTTAGGGAAAGAAGTAATTGGTGCTATTTATCAGAAATATACTTTTTGATTGCTATAAAATATAATTTAAAATAGGAAATCAGTATATATCTATATAAATAAGAAATGAATATATATATGTATATATATCCACATATATTTACAAACACACACATTTCTTATGTAGTGGAGAAAGATTTATCAAAGTTTTCTTCCTGGAACGCTTTGTCTTTAAAGGTAAACGGTAAAATCTGTTGCAAGAAAAATTTCTAACTATGAGCCATATTATATTAAAAGGAAAATGTATATGAATGTGGGCTGAAACCCCCACAATAATTGGCATGTTAATAATGACTGTATCTATGGCTATAACATGCAATATTTAGTAGCTGTGATGTGGTAGATTAACAAAAGAAGGCTCTAAATGAATCAGTTAGCTTTTTAACAAAGGAAATATATTTCTGCTTTTTGCACTGTAGCAATTTCCATAGATGTTAGCAATTTACAAGGATTAATAATACAAATCTGAGTTTCGTGGAAGGGGTCCACATGCAGAGTGTTTCTTTGCCACACAGTTCTCAGAAACAATAGGTAACTATTCATTACTTTTACTGTGCATTATTATTACTTCACCTTAAGATGGAGACAGAAAGATCCTCCAAATTGGATATGGATTAAGAGGCTTGAAAGAACAATGCTTCCAAATGATCCTTACTGTGTATCAGAAGTCATGGTATGTCCAAGGAGAGCGTGTAGCTGAAGGTGGGCTGGTAAAGAGCCCCAGGAGAATGCTCAGCATCGCATCGCCCACTGACATACAATTACAAGGCTTTGAATCCAATCCATGACACAATCCATGGTGATTACTCAGAGAAGCCAAAAGACAGATAAAAATGCTTAATTTGCTTGTTCTCAAATGTGGCAATTTGCCTAATGAATGAAATTGACTTCATAAAATGCCAAGGTTATCTTTTCGTTTCAAATCTGGATTACAAACATAGCCAGATCCCAGTGCTCGCAGCTATAATGGATTCAAAGTGCAGCACATGGAGTGCCACATGGCTGCAATCCTACAGAAACAGGTCAAAATAAACAGAAGGAGTGGTCAGCACAAAAATTTTGCTAATAGAATAAGAGAGAATCTCAAATCCTGGTCAACCAAGATTATCTCTAAACACTTGCACGTAAGGATATAGAGCTGTAATTTATCAAGCCATTTTCTTTCATTTCAGCATCTTTCAACAACATATTATATTGTCTGAGTGACACATGAGTACTGTGAGGTAAGCACAAAAAGGAAGATTAACCTTTCTGTTTTACATGACAGAAAAGTCCCAGGATGTGGGGCGGGGGGGATCTATGGACCTCATGGATAGTGCTGGTGGTGCTGCTGGTGGTGGTGGCGATGACAGTGTGCCTGAAGAAGGAGGAGTTTTGCACTTAAGCCCAGGGGATTATTTCTGGAGCACAGAGCTGAGGGTAGAGTACTAACTGCCCAAGGTCACATATTTCATCAGGGGCAGAAACAGAGCTTGAACCTGGACCTTTAGACTTATATTCTAAGGTTCTGTATGGAATGTGCTCTCTTAAAGTCGACTCTGAATGTAGCTGCTGTTTGCAGTGTGTTCTCCACAGTTGACTGCCATGGATGGGTCCAGCTGGATGACATCTTTTCTACAGCGATTCATCCATATGGTTTTAGGGCCTCAGAAAGATGGCTGGGAAGTATTTATATTACAAGACTGAATGACATCAATCTATTATATTATTTTAGAATTCATTTTGCAGAGTTCAAAAGAGAATAAATGAGACATAGGGCCTCTTTGAAAAATTATTGTTTTGGACAGAAATGAAAAGTGCCGAAGATTTTAGAAAATTCAGTTTTATGTATTTGTTAAGCAGAAAGAATAAGTTAAAAAGTGTAGAAGTGTAGAAAATAGGAAACATTTAAGAGACTGAGTCATTCAGATAACTATCACCTGATTGATTCTTAAAACTGGTGAAACTAAAGGGCGGGTACCTGGCATTCATCAGTGGGTAGAGTTTCTTATAAATCAGAAAAGATGAAGCCCCCAAAACAAGGGCTGAAAAGCAATGGTGGGAACAGACTCAAAATATGCAGGTGCTGCTTTTAATTTTAATCAGCTAGCAGGTGTTTTTTTGCATAGACATTAAATGAATTTCTTTAAGATAAAGAAAAGGACTAGAAATTTCTGACTATTATTTTAAAACTTAGGTCAATAGATGAGCATCTAAATCAGGGACTGGTGATATTTTCTTTTTTTTGGTAAAGGACCAAATGGTAAATATTTTCAGCTTTGTGGGTCATATGGTTTCCGTTGTAACAACTCAAACCTGCCATTGTAACTCTAAAGCAGCCATAGACCTAGTGTAAATGAATGAATATGGCTGTTTTCAATAAAACTTTATTTACAAAATTGGAAGTGGATCCGATTTCACCTGCCAGCCATGGCCATAGTTCGCCAACCCCTAGTTTAACTCTTTATTAGCATTGATTCTTATTAATACTAGAGAACCAAAATTAAAGTCCTGGCAATAAGAGCATCATTTTTTTCTTGCCAATTATTTCCCTTTTAAATGTCCTATACATACCAACCTTCATAAAGTAATAAGTGTACTGAGTAGAAAATAATTAGTGTGTCTCCTCTCCCTTAAGATACAAGGAATATAGTTGAAAAAGTAATATACACTTAGAGGTTCACCAGCTCAAAACATTATTTCTATTGTAAATATGTATCAGGATGACCGAAACCCCACATACTATATTTTCTGAATATTCAGTAGGGAATTGACTAGTAGTTCTACATCATACTTAGAAAATGGAATAATATCCATATACAGTCATAAGGCAAAAGCTGAAAAAAGAAGACCAGGATTAACTTTCCCTTTCCCATGTTGGAATCAGTATCCTCATTACTTGCCCACAACACGCATAAGCATATGTATGAATACATGTGTGTTTGTATATTTATGTACAATGCATAACTTTATAAAAGTGCTCCCACTCACATAATTGTAGAAACAAACTAGTTAGGTAAACGTTAATTCCATAAGCACTTTCTTTTCCTACCTAATTAGACACGGGTTTTACAAACATTTTATGAAGAAAACTTACATGTGCTTTCTCAATTTAGAATGAAAAAAACAAACAAAATCCACGATCATCTTTAGTCAAATGTGGCGGAAGACATGATTCTAAAATGACAGTGTAGGAAAAGTAAGAAGTAAAGACTAACGGCCTATATTTCAAAGTATAAAAGGCTTATTACTCTAGGTCTGTTTTCTGTCAAATGCTTCCCTGCACATTCTTATCCATTTTTCAGTTTGGCATTCCCTTATGTTGCCAAAGCAGGTGCCTTGCTCACAATAGCAGGAGTATGTGTTTCAAAAGGTCCCACAGGGAATACTTTAACATGCAAGATTACTTCATGACTAATGATGATCTCTATAAACATTCAGGTGCAATTTGACTGCCTGGATGGTGGTGGTCCAACCTGGTGACAGTAGCCATGTGTTTTATCTCATCTCTCCTTCCACAGTCTCAACATAGTCTAATATATGTTGGAAGGAAGCTCTGGGATGTTATAAGGAATAAAGTGATGATTAGAAGCTATTAAAATTACTACAAATAAAACATTGAACGTAGAACTTTATCACCTCTGGTTTTATCAGTGACACAGGAGGTCCTTTTGAAGCTGTATTCCAAACCTGAAATACTGACTGCTGGACCCCGTAAGATAACAAGAATCTCATTCCAGCCAAGCTTAGGATTGGGAATGTTGTTGGGGAGGAGGAAACTGGTAAAATCAATATGCTACCCTAGCTAAAGCTTCAAAGCTACAGATAATAATGCATGTGAAATGCTGCATAAACACTCTATGAATATGAGGTATTTTTTGTATTACTGTAATATTTAAATCATATATTTTTATTAGATAAATATTTTAAATGACCTAAGTTTATATTTTTTAATTTTGATGATTGACTCTAGTCATTTTGAGCTCATCCAGCAGCATCAGCAAAGGAGCAAACACAAAAAGCAAATGTGTTTCTGACCTAAAAAGACACTAAGTATATTTTGATATTAACATGTATAACATAAGAGAATACAATTTATAAACATGCTCTAAAACTGATAATTTTACTTCTTAGCATAATTAAAGTTAAAAAATAACATTTTAGTAGTAAAAATTTGAATTCTACACAATTTCCAGAAATATATCTAAAGCTGTAAACATTTTAGCTGCAGATAAATCACTATGGAAATCTTTTAACCAGAACAGAAACGTTCTCCACCACCATGCCCTTATAACATTCAGCATAGTCTGGTGACCTATGCAAGCAAGTAAAATAAAATTTTCAGTTTTCTATATTTTTGGTAGATGGATTGGCGTTTTTCTACATGATTAAAATTTACTGCAAGCTCATTGTTTCTTCCCTCTTTTCATATAGATATTGAAATTACAAAGCTCTTTAAAACTTCCTAATAAATAGGAGAATTGCAGTTAAGAGCATTGATTTAGGAGTGAGACTGCCTGGCTATGGACCCTAGATCTCCTATGCCAGCTGCCTCATCTTGGGCAAATGACTTGGTGTCTTTGTCACCCAACTGCTTCAACTCTAAGCTAGGGGAAGCAATAGTGCCCGCTTTCTGGAATCACTTTGAGCATTAGAAGTAACGCATGTAGAGAACTGGCAATGATTTTTGACACACAGGGTGTATTCAAAATTACTTTATGTTAATATTATTATCCCTTTAATTTTTAAACATATAGTTAAGTTTTGAAAAAAAAAATGGCATCAGAACTTGGCAACTTGATGAGCTGTTGTGTGGCAGCAACTGTTTAGCTCCACACAGACTTGATTAGTGTCTGTCTCACTCACGACAGTGACGCCAGGACCCAGCACAGTGCCTGACACTAAGGTGCATCAATACCTGTCAGGTGCATGAAGAAATGAATGCATTAATGAACTTGACCTCAAGGCCAAGGGAAAAGACTGGATTGTTTTCTCTTTGGCCAAGAACAGCCAAAGAAGCATTTGTAAACTAAGTCCTGCTGAATCTCAGATGCCTTCTGTCACTGTGTCCCATCTGTTTTGGCCTCGGAGCCTTGCCCTAACATTGAGTAAATGTTCTAATTTGGTATCCCACTACTTCAGAATATTATTTATAAACTTCTGTGTTGATTTTCCCAACCAAGTTTGAGAACCTGGATTAAGTAGGACATGGCTTAAGAAAGAAGATATGTGCAGACCTCCAGAATACTAATGTTAATTATAATAACACCTATGTGTATATACTACTATAGGCTAGGTATAAAAATATATACTCTGATTTAATCCTCATGCAAACCCTGCAAGGTTATTATTTCCATTGTACATAGAATTAAAAAATGAACACTACAAAAATTAAATACATTTGCTGAGATCCTACAGCTCAGTTAAATGTCAATCACCACTACCAGCTAATATTTATTGAACGTTAAGTGCCACACATTCTTCTATGCCTTCTATATGTGTGTATTTATTTGCAATACTCTGACCTGGGTACTATTGTAGTTGGAGAAACTGAGGGTAAGAAAGATTATGTAATTGGACACAGGTCACACACTTAATAAATGGCACAGCTAGAATTCAAATCTAGGCAATTTCACTCTCAACCCCACATACTTAACCACTACAATGCAAGGATTGCCACTATGAGGTCAGTATTAAAACTGATTTCTGTTTTATTTCAAAGCCTATTGTTTTCTTTTATGGTGAAGGTCAACCTTGATCTCAGTTACAAATATGTTATGGACTTTAAAATATATATTCCCTTATTCATTCTGGGTATGGAATCTTTGCAAAGGCAATTTAGAGGTTGATTGAATATAAAGATGAGTTTACATTATTTAGTTTTCTTATACATTATTACATTTATTATTTTTAAATTTAAGCTGAAATTAAATCATAATGGTTAAAAATTTCAAGCGTGATGGAATTTCTAACTGGCATTCTCAGCAATACCATAATCTAAAGTTAGAAATGGAGGTAGTCCAAAGCAATCTACAGATTCAATGCAATCCCTACCAAACTACCAATGGCATTTTTCACAGAACTAGAACAAAAAATTTCACAATTTGTATGGAATCACAAAAGACACTGAATAGCCAGAGCAATCTTGAGAAAGGAAAATGGAACTGGAGGAATCAGGCTCCTGGACTTCAGACTATACTACAAAGCTACAGTAATCAAGACAGTATGGTACTGGCACAAAAACAGAAATATAGATCAATGGAACAGGATAGAAAGCCCAGAGATAAACCCATGCACATGTGGTCACCTTATTTTTGATAAAGGAGGCAAGAATATAAAATGGAGAAAAGACAGCCCCTTCAATAAGTGGTGCTGGGAAAACTGGACAGCTCCATGTAAAAGAATGAAATTAGAACACTCCCTAACAGCATACACAAAAATAAACTCAAAATGGATTAAAGACCTAAATGTAAGGCCAGAAACTATAAAACTCTTAGAGGAAAACATAGGCAGAACACTCTATGACATAAATCACATCAAGATCCTTTTTGACCCACCTCCTAGAGAAATGGAAATGAAAACAAAAATAAACAAATGGGACCTAATGAAACTTAAAAGCTTTTGCACAGCAAAGGAAACCATAAACAAGACCAAAAGACAACCCTCAGAATGGGAGAAAATATTTGCAAATGAAGCAACTGACAAAAGATCATCTCCAAAATTTACAAGCAGCTCATGTAGCTCAATATCAAAAAAAAACAAACAACCCAATCCAAAAATGGGCAGAAGACCTAAATAGACATTTCTGCAAAGAAGATATACAGATTGCCAACAAACACATGAAAGGATGCTCAACATCACTAATCATTAGAGAAATGCAAATCAAAACTACAATGAAGTATCACCTCACACCAGTCAGACTGGCCATCATCAAAAAATCTACAAACAATAAACGCTGGAGAGGGAGTGGAGAAAAGGGAACCCTCTTGCACTGTTGGTGGAAATGTAAATTGATACAACCATGATGCAGAACAGTATGGAGGTTCCTTAAAAAACTAAAAATAGAACTACCATACAACCCAGCAATCCCACTCCTGGGCATATACCCTGAGAAAACCATAATTCAAAAAGAGTCATGCACCACAATGTTCATTGCAGCTCTATTTACAATAGCCAGGACATGGAAACAACCTAAGTGTCCATCGACAGATGAATGGATAAAGAAGATGTGGCACATATATACAATGGAATATTACTCAGCCATAAAAAGAAACGAAATTGAGTTATTTGTAGTGAGGTGGTTGGACCTAGAGTCTGTCATACAAAGTGAAGTAAGTCAAAAAGAGGAAAACAAATACTGTATGCTAACACATATATATGGAATCTAAAAAAAAAGTAATAATAATGGTTCTGAAGAGCCTAGGGGCAGGACAGGAATTAAAGATGCAGACATAGAGAATGGACTTGAGGACACTGGGAGGGGGAAGGGTAAGCTGGGACGAAGTGAGAGAGTGGCATGGACTTATATTACCAAATGTAAAATAGATAGCTAGTGGGAAGCAGCCGCATAGCACAGGGAGATCAGCTCAGTGCTTTGTGACCACCTAGAGGGGTAGGGTAGGGAGGGTGGGAGGGAGATGCAAGAGGGCGGAAATATGGGGATATATGTATATATATAGCTGATCCACTTTGTTATAAAGCAGAAACTAACACACCATTGTGAAGCAGTTATACTCCAATAAAGATGTTAAAAAAAAAAGAAATGGAGGTACTGTTCTTCAACAGACTCCTTTAACAAAGAAACTAAATGAGATGAGTATATGACGTAAAATTGCATATAACTTGTGCCTTTTACTTAACCATTGTTCTTCATAGAAAACTGTCTCTGCTCCACCTCTACTCATCACCTTGTTTGGGTGACACACAGTACTCTTTTAGTTTACAAATGTAGAGCTCTGTAAAATAAAGTATTCTTTTTATGAGAATGCTTAACCTCATTCATACGTCTTAGTGTTTAGGTTAAGCAATAATTTAGTTCAGTTAGAGATTAACATCTTTGTGAGACATCACAAGGAACTAAGTGAAATAAAGTAAAATTGTGCTTTCCAAAAGAATCAAAATCAAGTAGACAATCTGGGTTTGGATAAGGAATTTATATGTTTAGTTAAATTTTTAAATTTAAATAAAATTAAACAAAATTGTCAGTCATGTTATACAGTAAAATTAACTTTTTGGTAAATTCCAATTCAAGGATTTAAGAAGGGGAAAACACTGCTTAGGTAGAACATTAAGCTTAAATGTGTTTTAAATCAATATCCAAAATATATTTTAGTGTGATATGGGATATAATGTAATTCCCGCCCCCTCCCCCCCAGATTGTCCCTGGACATGTTTAAGGTTGCTGAAAGCAAGTTGGGAAAATCCTAAGATACCAACAATCAATAAGAATTCCCCTGGGCTTCCCTGGTGGCGCAGTGGTTGAGAGTCCGCCTACCGATGCAGGGAACACGGTTCGTGCCCCGGTCCGGGAAGATCCCGCATGCCGCGGAGCGGCTGGGCCCGTGAGCCACGGCCGCTGAGCCTGCGCGTCCGGAGCCTGTGCTCCGCAACGGGAGAGGCCACAACATTGAGAGGCCCGCGTACCGCAGAAAAGAATTCCCCAATGTAGGACTGTACATCCCCAAAAAAGGTACTTAGAAATTTGACATAAGTTAGATACTTATATTAAATGCTACAACCTGATAAAAGTAAGCATTATTTTTTTTTTTTAATTTTTGTTTTTTTTTTCCACACGCGGGCCTCTCACTGTTGTGGCCTCTCCTGTTGCGGAGCACAGGCTCCGGACATGCAGGCTCAGCGGCCGTGGCTCACGGGCCCAGCCGCTCCGCGGCATGTGGGATCTTCCCGGACCGGGGCACGAACCCGTGTCCCCTGCATTGGCAGGCGGACTCTCAACCACTGCGCCACCAGGGAAGCCCAAAAGTAGGCATTATTATTACCATTCTACAAATGAACAAATCAAGCCTTTGAGTTATTATAACTTCCCAGTGGGTCCCCAGCTAGGAAGTGGTGGAGCTGGCATCTAATTCCAGGCTCTCTTTACTCGACAGCTTGAACTATTTATCCACATTATATTGTGTTGGCACACCAAGCAGCTGCATTCATTAACTATGTAAATAAAAATACTAATCGAGCACAAATTATGTGGTGTAAGTCATGACATGTTCTTTAGATGGGAAAATAAGACAAGGCATTCTAGTTTCTGCTCTCAAGGAGTTCAAATCTAGGAAAAGAAAAAAGCTTCTTGGACAGATACTTGTAAAGCAGTGAGATCAGTGTAACCCCAGAGGTGATTGCACTGTGGAGTGAGAGCATAGATGATGAATAACCTGTCTTAAATTATGAGTTGAAAAATTTTCCAGATAGACCATAAGGAAAAAGATATTCCACGTAAGGAAAATCATATGTAAATCATGAAACATGGGATGCCATGGTATATTAGGGAACAGCAAGTCACCTGTCATGGGCTGGTGTAAAGGCAGTAAAATGAGGTGGGTAAAATCATTGGCTCTTCACAGTCAAAACAGCAGTAATGTGTATTTTACCCCCATTTTCCAACAGGTTGTCCAGTCTCTTTAGAGCAATATTTAAGGCTCTTCATCCTCTGGCCCCTGCTTACACACCCCAAGTAATCTCCTTTCCCTGTTCTCTTTGTAGATAAAGATCTATCCTTTATCCCAAATAATGATCTTAGGGAGTGCATACAATGACTCAATCACTCTTTTAAGTACTTAAAATATCCTAACTCATTTATTCTTTTTAGTTTGAAACAATTTTAAATTTACAGAAAAGTTGCATGAGAAAAGTACAAAACACAACTTCTTTTACGCCCTTCATCCAGCGGGCCCATGCGGGTTTTGATAACCAAGACTATGTGTTCTTTACAGAAAAAAAAAAAAAAAATCCAATTCAGGATCAAGCATCATCTTTTGCCATGTATCTCTAGTCACCTTCAATGTAAAACATTTCCTTTGTCATTCTATGACTTCTACAACCTGTGTATGTATGGATATTAAAGGGTCCTATTTATAAAATGTCCCATCATTTGGGTTTTTCTGATGTTTCCTCATGATTAGTTGCATGTTACTCATTTTTAGTCAGAATATTGTGGTGGTACTATGTTCTTATCATGTGATAAAATCATGCTTAAGAAGCAAGATGCTAGCATAAAATATTTCCACTAGATTTCATGATTCAGTCACTATTGGTGATTTGATTCTATACTTCACATTATTTACTAGCAATCTGTCTCTATAACTGGAAGATGGTGAAAACACTTCAAGAGTAATGGCATACAATTTACCTACTTGGAAACCTCATACTATTCTCTGTGTAGAGCAAGTACTCAGTGTGAAGCTAACAAATTTATCAAAGGAAATTGAGATGAACTTGAGTCACTTAGGTAACTTTACAAAAGAGCAATTCTAGAACAGGACAGCAAAGAATAGAAATTGAGAGAAATGTTACAGGGGTTTGGATTCAAAAGAGAAAAGTGAGAGGAGATAGGATTTTTAGGTCTTTTGGGGAATGTCTTGGTAAAGAAAGAATCACTTTGAGGCTGCCTAATTTGCTTCCACAGAAAAAACAAATTAAATGTTTTACTAACAATCTGCAAAATGGTAGTTTATTTAATCTTAAAAACTACCTCAGGATGTAAATATTGTTATTTTCTCATTTTATAGACAAAGAAGTTATGACAAATCATTTTATAGACAAAGAAGTTATGACAAATTAAGGATCTTGTCTAAAGTCACACAACCAGAGAGTGGCAGACACAAGTTCCAAAACTATTAACCTTTCATTCTAGTTCCCTGGTTCTCTGCAAGGGGGCTTTAAGCTGCACGATGTTTAATATCATTTGTAGTTCAAAATTATATGATTAATGAATCTGAATGAATTATACCTATGAGAACAGAGAAGAGAGATGGGAACTGAGGGAGAAGATCATATCTCATAGAGATGGTGCAATTTGTTATTCAGGGGGTCCTTTAAGTTAAGATGAAAATCTTCCAGCAAAAATAGTAGTACTAGATAGAGGGAGAGGAGGGGTGGGGACAATAAAGGCAGCAGTAGTATTTGTCATAGTTGTAGTGGCTATTGAGGGTATCCACTATGTACCATGCATTGCTTTATATCATCATATAATGTTTGCTTACAAATTTTCCTTTCTGGAAGGAATTTCTATATTTTTAGATTTTGGACTGCTTTTAACTACCATTTATTTTCATGCAGGCCTCTGGCATTTGAAATGAGATGGACAAGAACATTTTTCCTCTTTCTTTTCAAATTCTCCCCACAAAATGACCTTTAGGGCTCTAGTTCAGTTTTAATGGCAGGCAGGATATAGCTGCTCTCATCCATGTCAAACATCCATGAACTGTCATTGTTTTCTCTCTCCATTATCATTTAGACAATCAATACGTATTTAGCTTTAGTAGATAAGTCAATGATTCCAAGCCTTCACCATTATTTGAACTCACTCTAATTTGTGCCTTTCTGGTAATGAAAGGATGAAAAACAATCATATGGTTTTCCAGAAACAGATCATTAGTTGTGTAAGAGAAGGATTATCACCGTTTTTATGGTGCAATACCTTTTTGAACCCCACTCAGAATAGTGTGTGTGTGTGTGTGTGTGTATCTCCTAACAGGCATTTCTTTACTTTTCCTCTTGTGTATCTCTGCTTATCCCGCCCCCCCACACACACACCAGTGATAAGGGGGAAAGGTAAGTATTAGCATATACTAAGTATAATAGAATTTCCAAAGTATACTTAGGACAAAAATAAAGTAGATATTTAAACACAAAGTTGTTTTGAAGAAAAATTTAAACAGTATAAGTCATATGTGCAATACAGTTAGCTTTTGCTACAATAAAACTTACTCAAAAGCTAATGGTTTATGACCACTTATTTATTTCATAATTTTGTGGAATGGAGGTTTTAGCTGGCCTCTGCTGGCTAGTTCTTTTGGTCTGGGACCAGCTTGGTTGATCTCAACTGGACTCATCCATGCATCTCTCAGCAGCTGGCTGTTTGGCTGTGGGCTAGCTGGTTTATAATGTCCTTGGCTGTGACAGCTGCTATGACTGGGGTCTCTATCTAAAAGGTTTCTCACCCCTCAGCAGGCTAGGCAGGTATTCATATGATGGCAGTGTTACAGAGCTGTATGAAGTTGCACACCAAAGGGCAAGTGATTTTTCTGTTCACTGTCTTATATCACATTTGTCAAACTGTGTCGGGTTTGCTATTACCCATTGGCTAAAGCAAGTCTCATGGCCAACCCTAAAGTCACTATGGGAAAGCAACCACCAAAGTGTGATGATAAAGGGGAGATGTAAACAAATTTACCATATTAAATATGGTGAATTTGTGAAAGTTGCATACAAATGCCCAATATAGGCAGCATGTTATATATAATTATAAACAGTATTTCAGAAATTATGATCAAACTATATGCTACAATTTTGGTAAACCAAGAAGTGATTTAAAAAAAAATCTTACTTTCGTTATTTTTCAGGGAATCTGCAACTATTAGAGATTAAAATGTTCTAAGAACTGTAAAGACTCTAAGTGAATTATAAGACATGAACTTAGCATGAAGAACTGTATATATTTTGGAACCAATAAGAGTGATATCCTTAAGCAAAATGTGAAAGTTTATAAGAAAAAAATAGTAATAAAACTTTTAATTAATTTACTAAAAATAGATTGTAACATGGATATTTTGAGGAAAATCATGTGCTTTCCTCTATTGCCTTTCTAAATACATAGCATTGTTCCTATTCTACTGGTATCTGTATCTTCACAATAGATCAGCTGTTAAGACAATAGGCAGTTATAGGAAATTTAATACCTGTAAGATGAGTAGTTAAATGGGGAATGATGGAACAGCCACAGATTAGCAAAATCTACCATCCAGGGCTAAAAGTATAAAAGCTGGAAATGGTATTACCTTGATCTAGAAACCATAGATCTAGAACCATAGCAGGCACTGCCGATGGAGGGAAGAAAAGGAGATACCAAAGAATACGTCCCCCAAAAGAGGGAAGGAGAGGGGAAAAATACCCTGACTTTTCCCTGTCTTCTGCTCTACAGTTTCCTATCAGTGCTTCTGTTTGACCTGAACTTAGCCAAACTTGGAAAAGGAGCTTGGGAAACTGTAGAACAAGGGAAAGGAACGGATATGAAAACGAATAGGCAATGAGGTGAGTATTCTATCTGGACTGAAGAAGGGGTAAGGGAGTGAGAGCAGAATTTTGTTACAGGAGAAATACAAGGAGTAAAAAGGTATAGATTTTCCTCTGACATACAAAATAGACTTATGCAGCATGACAGAATTCTTGTAAGCCAGGCCAATGTATTAAGAGATTTTCCAGGTCTCATTATCTTTCCTTTGGCTTGTTGAGGATCAAGGCTTGAGTATGCCACCCTAGAATTCTCCAGAATTGTACAGAATATTACTACTGTTGTCATTATGATTTGACTATGATGTTAAGGTTGGAAGAAAGGAGGATAAATCAATATACATCATATTTTCGTATTCCTCTATCATTTGCCACAACTTTATTTTTTTCCCACAGATGAGGTACCTATAATATAAGTAAAATATTTTTATAGGATAATTTCACTTCTCAGAGACTATATATAAAAAGTAATAGCCAGTTTTCTGTCTTGACTAAACTGGAGAAATGATAGTACCATTTACTGAGAAAGAAAAGCAAAAACGTGATATTCAGATGGTCTATGCTTACAAGTTCAGTTTTAGACATATTGAGTTTGAGGGACTTGAGTCATCCAGTAGGAAATGTCATATAGGCCAGGGGTCCCCAACCCCTGAGCCATGGACCGGTACAGGTTCTTGGCCTGTTAGGAACAGGGCTGCACAGCAGGAGGTGAGTGGCACGCGAGCAAGCAAAGATTCATCTGTATTCACAGCTGCTCCCCATCACTCGCATTACCGCCTGAGCTCCACCTCCTGTCGGATCAGCAGCGGCATTAGATTCTTATAGGAGCATGAACACTACTGTGACCTGCACACGTGAGGGATCTAGGTTGCACTCTCCTTATGAGAATCTAATGCCTGATGATCTGAGGTGGAGCTGAGGCAGTGGTGCTAGTACTGGGGAGCGGCTGCAAATACAGATTATCATCAGCAGAGAGGTTTGACTGCACAGAGACCATAATAAATCAACTGCTTGCAGACTCACATCAAAACCCTATCAGCGAGTGGCAAGTGATAAGCTGCATCTGGTGGCAGGCTTTACAGTGGCAAGTGAGTTGATGTACTTCAATTGTACAGCGGCAGCTGGTGGCAGGCTTTAAGTCATAATCCGACACTTACTTTAGTCTGAGCATGGCCCACCCATTATATTTTCCACTTCCATCCATGCCTCTTTCCTGCACTGTGCACTTGTCTCAGTTACAGTTTGGGGAAGCCCACAACCTAACCCTAGCCAAAATGAGTAAAAAACAAATGTCGCTGGAGAGCTTCTTTGAAAAGGGGGAAAGACCCAATAATGAGACAGCAGAAGACTCTAAGACTGCCAACAAAAAGGAAGCTGCATTTAAGAGCAAATACCAAGAGTCCTACTTAAATTATGGGTTCATTGCAACAGGTGATTCACATTCCCCAAGGCCACTTTGTATAATATGCGGCTATCCAACGAAGCCATGAAACCTTCAAAACTGCTTTGCCACATGGAGACCAAGCAACTTGCATTAAAAGACAAAGCTTTGGAGTTTTTCAAAAGGAAAAAAACATGAACACGAAGAACGGAAGCAATTACTGAAGGTCACCACTTCATCAAATGTGTCTTTACTGAGAGCATCATTCTTAGTGGCTAACCGCATGGCTAAAGCTAAGAAGCCCTTTACTACTGGTGAAGAGTTGATCCTGCCTGCTGCTAAGGACATTGGTTGTGAAGTTTTAGGAGAGGCTGCAGTTCAAAAGGTGGCATGTGTTCCTCTTCTGGCCAGCACCATAACTAGACCAGTTGATGAAATAGCAGAGGATATTGAGGCACAATTGTTAGAGAG
This sequence comes from Globicephala melas, assembly GCF_963455315.2. Classification (NCBI taxonomy): domain Eukaryota; kingdom Metazoa; phylum Chordata; class Mammalia; order Artiodactyla; family Delphinidae; genus Globicephala; species Globicephala melas. Next base: position 39,667,911 of record NC_083316.1, on the reverse strand, counting down.
GATTACTGAGTCACTGTGGTACACGATCCAGGCTGACCAGTCTACCGATGTTGACAACAAGGCAACAATGCTTGTATTTGTGTAATCTATTTTTCAGGAGGATGTACATGAGGATATGTTATGTGCACTTTTGTTGCCAACACCACAGCTGCAGAACTATTCAAGTCTTTGAATGATTACGTATCAGGAAAACTGAATTGGTCATTTTGTGTCAGTATATGCATGGACGGAGCTGCTGCCATGACTTCACGGCCTTCTGGTTTCACTACTCGGGTCAAAGAGGTCACTTCTGAATGTGAGTCTAGGCACTGAGTCATCCATAGAGGAATGCTGGCTAGCCGAAAAATGTCACCTGAACTTAACAACGTTTTGCAGGATGCGATTAAACTTATCAACTGCATTAAAGTACATGCCCTTAACTCAGGTCTGTTCGTGCAGCTCTGTGAGGAAATGGATGCAGAGCACACGTCTCCTCTTACACACAGAAGTGAGATGGCTTTCTAGAGGTAGATCACTGGCCAGAGTTTTTGAGTTACGAGAGAGATTTCTTTTAGAAAAATAGTCACCCCTGGCAGCACTCCAGAGATTTCTTTTAGAAAAATAGTCACCCCTGGCAGCACATTTCAGTGACAGAATGGGTCACAAAACTTGCTTCCTTGTGTGACATATTCAACCTGCTCAATGAAGTTAATCTGTCACTTCAGGGGAGAACGACAACTGTGTTCAAGTCGGCAGATAAAGTGGCTGCATTCAAAGCCAAACTGGAATTATGGGGGTGACGAGTGAACATTGGGATTTTTGACATGTTTCAAACATTAGCAGAGATTTTGAAAGAGACTGAGCCAGGGCCTTCTTTCTCCCAGCTGGTGCGTGATCCTCTATCTCAGCTTTCAAAAGAGTTTAAGCATTACTTCCCAAGCACAAAAGACCCCTGAACTGGGAAGGAATGGATCTGAGACCCATTTGTGAATAAGCCAGGTGAATCAACTTTGTCCGTGCTAGAAGAGGTTCAGCTGCTTGAGATCGCAAATGACGGTGGCCTTAAAAGTATGTTTGAGACAACTTCAAATCTCCATACGCTCTGGATTAAAGTCAAGGTGGAATATCCTGAGATTGCCACAAAAGCACCGAAAAGCCTGCTTGCATTTCCAACATCCTGTCTTTGTGAAGCAGGGTCTTCTGCAGTGACAGCAGCCAAAGCGAGATCATGGAGTAGACGACATTAGCAACACACTTGGGGTGTCACTGTCTCCCATCACCCCCAGATGGGACCACCTAGTTGCAGGAAAACAAACTCAGGGCTCCCACTGATTCTGCATTATGGTGAGTTGTATAATTATTTCATTATATACTACAATGTAATAATAATAGAAATAAAGTGCAGAATAAATGTAATGTTCTTGAATCATCCTGAAACCACCCTCCTCCCATCTGTGGAAAAATTGTTTTCCATGAAAACGGTCCCTGGTGCCAAAAAAGTTGGGGACCGCTGATATAGGCTGCTGGATTTATAGTTCTAAAAATGTTAGGATGGGCTTCTAATTCACAGGATTAAAAAATGATTTCTGTTCAAGATTTGCATTTATTTAGACTTAAAGTGGTTTCATCAAAAAGAGTGAAGTGATCAAGACTGTTTAATTTCCAGGGGTAATTAGCACAGAATTCAGTGCTTTGATCTTTTTGTTAGACAATTTAATCATATGTGCTTTTAAGGTATATATCTTTTTTTTCTAATTGATTTTTCTTTTGGTGCAATTCAGTGCTTGCTAATGTCTGTTCCATGTATTCCATGCCCTCTAAGCATAGGCTCTTGGACTGGCTGCCCCCACCCCGTCCTTCCAAATCTTTCCCTCCACTCCCTATTATCAAACATAGTTTTTAGGTTTCTCAAGGAATCCTTTACTACTATCCTGATGGAGAGATGCTCCTTATCAAACACTCAGAGCATAAGATACCTTTCTTTGAGAGCATTTACCATACTTGCAGTGTTACTCTCTTTGTGTTTATTTGGCTGATATCTTATATTCTCTTAAGAATGTTGTATTCATCTTGGCCTACTTCAATACCCAATTCAACATCTGACATGTAGTCGTGCTCAATAAATATTTGTGAAAGAAAAACTAAATGAATCGATTAGAGAATAGCTGTTAAAATGCAAAGTATTTAAGTAAAGTACTCAATAAGTTCAATTTATTAGTTCATAACTTTTCCTATACCTAAGAACTACTGATACCACTAGATACCTCTTTTAAGAATGCTGGCTTTAAAATATGATTTTTCAAGGGCTCTTTCTACAATTTACTTAAGTCTTTGTTTTATTTCATGGAGAAAGCTAAAATTATGTTAATCTTTTCCTGTTCACTTGGAGTCATTATGAGCATGATTAATTATCCTGTATATTATTAGAGTTGGTGTTTACCTTTGGTTTTTTTCTTAGGCATCCTTTAAATCTAATGTATAATTCTTCCATGTGTCACATTCCACCTCTCCTCATAGACTCTTTGACTCTAAGCAGCCTTTCTTTTCATCCCTTAAATTGTTCTCCTCATCTATCGTTGTCAAGGAAACAAACTAACCAAGCTTTTTAAAAAGATAGTTAAAATCTGAGTCAACAAGGAACGGAGTATAACTTTTAGGACTGAAGTAGAAAACATTAAAGCCAGGATTTATTGAATTATTTCAAACCACAAGAAACTTTTCACTTACATTTGAGTTTACAGATTCATTAAGGGAATTGTTTTTTCTCCAATCCAAACCCTCAAGAAGTAAGGTATTCTCAAAAGGGAAATGATGCAGAGGTGGTTTGGTGGAACTTGCCTGTATAAAGTCTAGCTCTTTGGACCATGAGAATATAATCCAGACACCACTTCACATATGGCATCATGAATCCAAACTGAAGATAGTAGATCTATGATGACATAAAAAAACTTTGTGAGTATAAGCTGCTAGAACGCAAACTTATAAAGATATACCAAATCTGATGTGCTCAGACTTTTGTCTAGAGTGCATGCTCTATAACTAAGAGTATGAGATCTCAATTCAGGACATGCATCGTAATCTCTTACAGAGGTTTGAATAATTTTTCCAGTCTTATTTTCAGAGAAGTGCAAAATTCAAGAGCTATTAAATCTGGAACTGAGTCTCACATGTCTTTGTGTATGTGAAGTCCCACCAGTTATTCTATTGCACGGCTGGATCAAGAAAGAGCATTATCAACCAGGCAACTGCTGAATTTCTAAATGTTTACAGTGTAATTTCACCCTAAATTTTCATTCTTGGCTCTGAAATAATCAGCGCTACCGTACTGTGGTGAAAATCTCTCTGGCACTCATATTATAGAGGTTGAGTTGAATATTTCGCAAGAGTAAATGCAGAGGACTTCATTACACACATTTATGATATTGTGCTCAGTGTCTTAGAATCAAACTTACATTCTTACCATTTTTTGTTATGGTCAGTTTTAGAACTTCAGTCAATTATAGGGCTACCGTATGATTTTTCACTTATATCAACCTCTTAAATTGGGTAAACCAACAGTTTAAACCTCTCAATTCCAGTTCTAGGAAGTAAATAGATTTATGTACTACAAGAAAGTTGAGAATATAGAGAGAAAATATAACTAAACTAGGGCATTCTCTAAATGAGCACACACATGACAGTAGACTGGAGGAACCTTTTAAAACACCGTAGAAATGGGTGTCTATGATTGAGCTATTCAATACTGGTCAACATCTACATTTTATCTGGAAAACCTCTGCTCAATCTGTGCTATTGATTAATTTAGGCACAGTGATATATGATTTATTGAATATACCCATGACAATATGAATCAATTTGGGAAGAACAGGACTATGTTTGTATCTTTTTAGCTTCCTAATTATTTTACATTTTAATGTAACAGAATTATTTTTCTTATTTAATTAAATTTTACATTAATACATAAGTGCAGATATCAAAATGGTACTAGTAAACATGTAACGTGAGTGTCGTCCAGGAAGGGTAACCCTGACTTTGGCATCTTAATTCTATCTTTAGATTCCACTGGTAAGAAACTGGTAATCTATATATCACTTAGTTCAATGAATAGTCACCTTTCCCCTAAAATTATTATAATATATGTTATTATAAAATTCTATCAGTAAAGTGAATCATAGTCTGGACTCTGGATGCAGACCTTCTGGATTCAAATTCTGGCTCTCTATTTACTTGCTCTGTGATTAGGAGCAAGTTACTTAGTTGTTCTGTGCCTTGGTTTCTCTAAAATAAGTACAAAAATAGTGATACCTTATAGGGTTATAATGAAGATTAAATAAGTTTCTATATATAAAATGATTAACAGATAATTAAGTAACAAATAAATATTAGTTCGTATTGTAGTTTGTACATTAGTTCAAATAATAGTTGTAGTAGTACTAGTGCTAACACCACAGTTTTACTTGGAATGGAGAGGAATTAGCTCTATGATAGACATCATAAAATATTGAATTGAATTTAGTTTCTTCATCCTAAAATCAAGGGAAGATACTTTTTAGGAAAGTGAGTACCAGTTTGTAAAGATACTATGGGAAAAAATTCTATCTGGACTTTTCTTATCTCTGATTTTTGGAGATTATTTGAAAATGGATCTGAATAGAAATATATGTAGCTTACCAGAGGAGCAATATACGTCTGTAGGTTGCAAAAAACAAAGCACAGTGTGGAAACTACAGTGTAACTTCAATGAAAAGTAGAAACACAAAGTTATTTTGTATGTAATGTAAGAAGTTCTCTGGAAAGTCCTTTTAATTCCCAAGTTAGAGGCATCATGAGTACTCAGAGAGTTGAGAAACTCTTCCATTGAATCATGTCGAGGCAAAGAAATATCAATGTAAGTGGACTGCTTTACAGACTTGGTCAATTAGCAGGCTGAAGAAGACTACAGTAGACTGCATTAGAAGTCCTCATGAAACTGAGGATTCTCAGCGTATACACTGGGTCAAAAGCTAATCTGTTTGATGTTCCATAGTATGCTAAATGACAAAGAAAAACCTTGATCACATTTAGAGAGAACTAAAAAACACAGAATAGTGCCAACTTAGAATCTAACTACAGAACTGAAATCTACTGATTACTGACATGAGCAAGTTTCTGTGAATCTTACTTTATTTCTACTCAATGCTCAAGAAAACTGTCATTTCAGAAATTGTGTGAAAAGGTTAAATGAATCTTAACCTCCTTTAAGGTTAATCTTCATAAATATGTACTAAATAATATTTACAGAGTGCTTACTATATGACAGACACGATTCTAAACATTTTACAAAGATTAAATCATTTAATTCTCACAACCATATGAAGTAGACACTAATAATCTCCCTATTTTACTGGTGAGGAAACTGAGTCACAGAGAGGTAAAGTCAATGCCTCTATTCCTACCTACCTAGTTAGAAGAATTTGTGTTTTATCTGCTTGTTCTGATAGCATACAGATATAAAAATAGCAGATAATAGTAATAAGAGTGACAGCAAATTTTTCTGATTATTTGAAAAATATTGCTTATTCTTTATTAGTTTTTCAGTCATTCTCAGAGAAGCTAGAAGGAATTACCAGTAGGATTTTTGAACCTGAATAAATAAAGGCTATAGCAGATGCATTTCTACATGTGGAATTTTATTGGGGTCAAGAGTGAATAACGAAATCAACACAAGAAAATAAAATTCCACATATTAAAAGGACAATTTACACCCATAGATTCATTTATGTGTTCCAGATTAGGCACAACTCTGAATATTTATTTTCAAAGTGGAAAGAGTCAAAGGGAAGAAGCTATGTTTTTTTTGTCTCAGGGTACAGTCATTTTAGAAAGTGGAGAAAATTATATTTTAAAATTTTAATCTGTTTACATCTATTTCTCTGGTACTTTCATACAAGAAAATAAATTTCCTCCCTTCCTTTAGGTGTGGGTGAAAAGTTCCCATTTTAGAGAAAAGCAGCACAAAATTGTGAGCTCTGAATCATCACTGTTGTTCTACATCATGGGGATCAGTTTGAGATATGAACACTGCCCAACTGAGCTATGTTTCTGCAACTGTGTGATTTACTTAGGGTGCTGCTACTGAAAGCGTCGTAGTTGCTTAATTTGTCTTGCCTTATCATCTTTTCTTTTACCTTCTTTATTGTGGTCCTATCTAGTTTAACTGAGCCTGCTCTTCCCATGACTCTTTGCTCATTTTTTAGGGTTCTGGGAAACAGCATACATATTTATAAAGTTAGGACCTTACTGTAATTTCACAGTGCTTAATATTGCCATAGATAACAATAAGACTTGCTACATACTTTGAAAGCCATGGACTACCATTTCTGAAAGGTAATCCTGTGGACTTCTTTCAGGTTAGTCAGAATTCTTTACAGCACAATTCAAATATGGGATTCAGATTCACTTCCTCACAATATCTGCCCTGATTATTAATGCCAAGTCACTCTAGCTCTCTTTAAGTGCTGTCTCATTAACACTTCTGGATCCAACTGAGTCTATGTCACTTCACCCTGGCTGGCATGTGTATGGCAATAATGTGAATGTCCATTCACCTAAGTGAAAATGTTCTCTTTTCTTTCACACTTCCTTTCTAGAATCCCTAGTTATGAATGCAATTCAATAGAATTACTCAGTGCAGTTCCCTTATATGGTTCACATATTCTCTATTAAATGCAGTGAACAATTTGTTTCTTCCATTATTGAGTAACCACTGTTTGCCAGACATCATGCTAGAACCCAGATGTACAATGGAGAGCTTATGTCTAGATAGAAGAGACAGATGATAAATAAGGAAATACATGATAAACAGGAAAATTAGAGATTTTGGAGAGTGATGCAAAGCCAACAGGGTGTTATGATATGGAGTATTGGAGGGTGGGGTTTATTGATGGAGGGAAGGAATTTAAGTGGCATGGGTCAGAAGCAGAGAGGGTGTGTCCTTTTTCTGAGAGAAGAGAAGGAACCAGCAGAGTGATGAGCCTGGGGACAATACAGAGAGCAGAGGTCACAGCAAGTGCAACAGGAAGCCTCAGGAGATTCTTTGATGACATATTGAAGGTATTGAAACACAAGATGAGGCTGAAGAGGTTGGAAGGCACCTTGTTGTGGAGAACTCTGCAGTAAATGATACAGCAGTGTTTCTGTTCTTTTTAATAGTGATGATAAGCCATGACAAGTTATCAACTTTCCCCCAGGCTCTCATGTAATAAAAGGCCTGAATAGGTAAAATGTTTTATACGGGTTTGAGTCTGGTCAAAGAACAGTGTATTCGTATGAAAAAACAGGCTATTAAAATGATCAATTCACATCTCTGATTATTGGTATCCTATTCTTCCCAACTGGATCAAGTCGACCAGGTTACCTAACATATTATGACATACATAAAAGACATGGTCCTTGTAAATATAATGAATCTATTTATGTGGGACTTTGCAGTACATTTGGTAATAATAATTGAGTTAGTGTTACTATATCTGTTTTGTATCCTTTACTTTTATGAGAAAGATAATTACATTTGTTAAAATATATGCAGTGTGCTTGATGTAAATGTACCTTTTACAGAGAGAGACTATGCCTCTTGTTAGCATCTTGTTTAGGCATTTAATTCAAGCAGTATTGCAAATATAGTCCCTATCCTTAAGATAAAGAAAATACAGCAGGGCTTTGAAAATCACGTTGAACAATATTTTGCAAATGATCATGAACATATATCAAGGCTTATCTGTACAGGTGGTTCTTGTACAGGAAACAGCATTATACACAGTTTGACTAGAGGTCACAAAGGAATAAATACAGTTCTTTTTGAACTTGACAATAATTTATTGGAACGTAGCTTGCTTTAAGTAACAAAGTAGCAGCCTAAGCCTCAAAATTCTCCATTGTATACACTCATTTCACTGACTTGATTCATTCTGGGGATAAACTGGTCCTGAGTGAAGGAGAAGGAAGTTTGTGTTCAAAGATGCAATGTTAACCCTTTAGTTACTAGAGTAAGAGGCTTCCAAGAACACTGGTCTTAATTTTTGTTATCTTTGGGAGATTGACTGAAATCCAACAGTCAGTGATTCAACAGTCTATCTTCTATCTATCAATCAATCAATTTATCTAATCTATCTGTTAAAATTAAGTCTAATGTAGAATTTGGGCAAAATCTCAGTATATCTAACTAAGATGTATAAATACATAAACCTCAAATTATACCTTAACTATAAAGTGCTAACTTTGGTTTCTTAAATGCTATTAGAGTCCTCTGTCCAATTATGGCTTATTACATTTTTCTCTGCTTCCTGAATTGATAATTTTTCCCCTTTATCCTTTCTCTTGATAAGGTAGGCAGGGTAGCAAAGATGTCAGAAAAAAAGAATTTTTATAGAATTTTATTCTGCCTGGGGATAGAAAATATGTTCACAAAATAATGAACTTATTATTCTATCTATATTTTGAAAAATTGATTTTCTAATTTGCTAAGTATGCATTGAACAAGTAATTCATGCATCACCTTGCACTAGGAATTGTCCGTGTACTTCATTCCATGTGTGTTCCAGGATTTATCTAACCACTTCGCTCTGGCAAACCACAGTCTATTTCAGTTTCATTAGATAAAACGCTTCAGTGGATATTCTTGTCCACATGTTTTTGTAAAAGCCCATGCTCTTAAGCATTGTAATATATGCTCTAAAACTGGGAGGAATCATCTTTTTAACATAGGTATTTTACACTTGGCAGAAAGTAAAAAATGATTTAGCCTCAAACAGAGAGGCAACGTGGGGAGCAGGGCTGAGGTTTGGAAGATTATTTTTAAGGAGATAAACATCTCATCAAACACTTCAGAAAATTCTGATCCTGAGTCAGTGATGACAATTTCCCCAGACCACATCTACATTGATCTTTGTGGAATTTATAAGTAGTCTATGAGGTCTGAGTTGGTGTATCAATTTTTCTACCTATTTAATTACTATTTATCTTCCCACAGAGGTTGCTTTCTATATGCTCCATTTTTTTTACAACACTGTTACTGTTAGTCTAAATTTTAAAAATGCTCCCAATTGAACCGTAAATACTCTTCCTTGTATGAAGGATAGACAATAAAACTGCCACCCATGGCTTTGAATTTTCTTTTGTCTCTGCTCCCTATAGCCATACTCCCTCATAGTTTCAATAATGACTGAGATGTCAATTTTTAGATAAGGTAAAAAGGCTTTATTGCCCTTTTGGTTGGGTCAGAGCAGAAATGGAAAGAAAATTATTTTTGATTTTAAAGGTGATTTGCTTAAAATAAATTAGTTCAAAGTGTTTTTTCTTTTCTTACAGCTAAATGTTTAAAAGACTGGTGAAAAAGAAGTGTGGTAATTTAGTAACTGTAAGAGGACGAACCCCTTAACCCTCTGTAGAGGTTACTTCAACATGATTTCTTTTGTTAATTTTTATAATTTAATATAAAGTCAAAAAGATACAATTGCTTTAGATATTTATATTTAAGTTACAAGTATAAAAGCTCTACTGATAGTTGTAAGTCCAACCTCCCAAAATGTAATAATAATATCCAAATAAGGGTTAAAATGAGGATAAATTGCTTTTAAACATATAAGTGTATAGTAAAAAAATTCTCTCCTTTTACAAAAATGCATCGAATTGTAGGCAGCTAGATTGGAAGAGTTGCTTATATTATAAATAAATTATGCCTCCTGAATTTTAAATTAAAAAACCTTTTTTTTTGTTCTCTAATGCATGACACAATAATGTATAAGTGAAAAGCTTTGTTAAGAGAAAATCCAGTTTTGTAAGTACACAGTTTAATAAGGTAAACATGAATGGGGGTATAATATTTTAAATGGAATAATACACTTATCTACTAAATAAATATAGTATTCCTTCACACTAAGAAGAGTAGGTAAAATAACATATATCCTTTCCAAGGTTTATAGTTAAAATTATCCAAAATGTCAGCAGTCAACTCAATTAGAAAATACCTCAACTGAATTAATTGAAAATAAATAGTTTAATGGATATGTGATTAGAACTTTAAGAAGGAACTCTCTTCTTCACAATCTAGCATCCACACAGAGGTCTCAGGGGTAGCCACAATTTTATAGGCTGAAACAAAAAGTTTCCTTATAATCAATTTATCAGAACTGAACAGTAGGGGACGATATTTCACCAGCTTGTACAAAATCCTTCAGCATTAAAACAGAAAAAAAGCCTTTAAGCATGTGATATAGCTAACCAAAAGTAAAACAAATCTACAGATGATGATTAAATTAAACGACTTTTATTTAAAAATGTTTCCTTTACTTGTTTATCAAAATCAGCTTTTGTTACTTGTAGAATATTTGGCTGTACTCTCATCAGCTTTTTTTTTTATATTTAGATTTTATTGGAAAGAAACACTTATCATTAGTGCTATTTCCACTACATCTTCCCAATTAGAATTCTCCATAGAGGAAGAATTTACATTAAAAGAGATTGATTTATATTGGAAATGTTTTATCCTCTAGCTTTGCCAAGAAAAAAAAGCCAAGAGTTAAAAACATATCAGGAGGGGCAATATCACTGATTACGTTTCAATGGAGTTTATATCAGTGCTTTCAATTCTATTCTATGTAATGCTCTGGGCAAAAATTAACCTTATCAAAATTACATTTTTTTAAATTGTGTTTCCAATAAGAGAATTCAGGCAAAGAATGGTTCTAGAATTTTCACTGACTAGGTTGAATTTCACAAAATAAATGGCAGAACATAAATCCATATTTATATACAGATAAAAAGCAAGTGTATTATAGTAAAATATTCCTGAGTAGTTTTTGCATGCTTTTGAGGTTTGCTACATATTTCTAGCATGACATTGTCATGAAAACCAGAATTGGGAAATATATATGTTATTTTAAGTAGAGCATATTTATTGGTTACAATTATGTGGTTTTGATATCAAGCATTTTAACTATATATAAATGAATAATGAAAATTAATTAGTAAAAGGTTTTAGCAAGACATTTCATAATTCATATTTCTGTATTTTTTCTAGAAATAGGATTTCTATTTAATACTCCAAGAAATTATGCTGAAGTAATTGGAGTATAAAGCCTCATATATATCTTAGTTTTTCATCCATTTACTTAATGTGAATTAGAATCCTACTTTTAAAAATTACAAAATATAATGCATTGAGTGAATATATGAAGGCAAGTTCAGTAAATTTTTGTTAAAACAATGTTTCTGAGAGTTTAATTAATCATGGAATAATGAACAAATCGCATAATCTCCATAAATCTTAATTTCTGTGATTGTCAAAAGCCCAGAAAACCAAATACAAAATTTACCCCTTTATAAGTTTGTCAATGATTGGATTGATTTGTAGAGAGTATTTTCTTAGGAGATCTGATTTGGCTAAAAGAGAATTTTGCTGAAACAAATCATAGTACAATGCAAAGATCATTTACAATACAAAAGTAGGACATGGTTTGAGAGGAATTTCTCATACTGATCTGAGCTTAGCTGGAAAATAAACTAGACCTTAGAATTCGTCCTGAGTTTCACAATAATGACACTTATATATGACTTGGATAATGAAAGGGATATAAAAGATCAATAAGGGTAAAAGATGATTAAACAAGGAAGAAAAAATATCTGAGCAGATGGAGTGAGAGCAGCTCTCAGATGGCATGCTGTCCCTAACTTCTCTTGTACCTGAGGATTTTGCAAACCAAGAAAAAAGATCCTGGACTAATAGTATTACATATAGGATTGATTTTAGACCTTGTCATCACAAAGATTTTATATACAACACAGTAATAGATTGTGCTTTATCTTTGAAGATCTTTTCAACATACCAAACACAAAAGAACAACTACCTGGCATAATGAAGTTCATGGTCTCATTGAGCACCCATCAAATTCAAGGTGTTTGTCTAGTTCTACAGAAACCATCTGGCCCCAAACAACAACACAATAGAATCCCCTTCGCTATCCTAGGAGCATGTGAGCTTTGTTTTCTGAGCCACATGTGAATGTATGTGTAGAAGTTTAAAGGCACTAAAATAGAACTTTTAAATTACTATGAGTAAAAAATGAGTAATAGATTTAGTGCAGTTTTTCTCCATGGGAACAATTTTGCCCCTTACGGGACATTTAGCAGTGTCTGGAAACATTTTTGGTTGCCATGACTTGAGAGGGGTGATGCTACTGGAAATTGGTGGGTAGAGTCCAAGGATGGTACTAAATATCCTACAATGCACAAGACACCCCCTCCTTTCTCATAACGAAGTATTATCTGACCTACATATCAATAGTGCCAAGGTTGAGAAATCCTGATTTACAGGGAAGGGAAGAATAGTCAGGAAAAAGATAATTCTCTCTGCTACCTTTGAGGTCAAGTGGAACAAAAGAGTAAAGAAATATGAACGATTCTTTGGCTAGAGACAGGTTGGAGAGCCCTGAGAAAAGCCCTATGGAGATTTTTCAAACAAACACTATGTGCTAAGAGATGTGATCCCTTCCTGTGACTTACAAATCTTCAATAAAAGTACAATTTATCTGTTGTGCTTGATATCCCTCTAAAATCCTATGCAGGGACTGAGTGTTGCAATTAAGGCTGTTGAGTCCATGAGGATGTAAGAGAACAAATGCTATTTTAGTCAGTATTTAGTTGGTGCATGCTAACTCACTGATAGTTCAAGTATTGTTATATTTTCACAATATTTGATAAATAATAACTATGTTGAACTCCCTAAGTGTTCTTGATGCTCTGACTACCCTCCATACCTCTCACAATCCAGCAAATAAAGGGATGATGTCTGACCCAGTTGGGGGCCCAAACTGGGCTCCAACACTAGGCCATTGTCTTTTCAGATGGTTTTGTGTCCCTACTATACTGCAATTAAATATTTTGAACTTAACTTGTTATACTCTTAATACAATCAAACCTCAATCCTCCAAAGTTGGCACCTAAAGGACAACCTATGTAGGGGGTCATGGGGAGGGCAGTAAAAACCGGTTACTCTTTCATAAGTATAGATTTTTCTTTCTATTGCAAGATTGGAAGTAGAGTTTTAAATTTATTAATGAAGGTGGCATATTTCTGATGAGAGATTTAGTGTGTGAATCTTGTCAATATGCTAATTTTCTAAGTAAAGCTAAGGATATTTTAAATAGCATAATATTCATTTGCTTAGTTTAGGACCCCTGAAGTGAAAATGCTTTGAGAAAACTGGCTCAGTGTCAAAATAATAAACATGTCAAGGAATGGAAATCTCCTTAAAAGCAAAATGAAGATGGGAATGGAAATGTCACGTTTGGGCTGTACAGGTTCTCAAATCAATGATCTCAAATGCATTTTCATTATCTGAATTTACTTGCTATATTTGTTTTTAAGAAATTTTTATGGTTGCTATAATACTCATGGCACAGCAACTTGAATTGGTTTGCATTTTTCTCTAAAGGGAGATCTCTGAAGTAATGTTGTGCATAGCCAAAGTAAGACAGAGGTCCTGGATACTGAAAGGCTATGGAACTCTACATTTGTGTGTAGGAATACAAGATCAAAATGTAGCCTGAGCCAGAAAGTTGTATAGTAGTAGATATCTTACTGTGGCATTTGAACAGTTTTTTTTAAAATTTTTCTTTTTTTATTGAATTATAGTTGATTTACAATGTTTCAGGTGTACAGCAAAGTAATTCAGTTATACATATATATATAGATATGTATTCTTTTTCAGATTGTTTTCCAGTCTAAGTTATTAGAAAGTGTCAAATATAATTCCTTGTGCTATACAGTAGGTCCTTTTTGTTTATCTATTTTATATATAGTAGTATGTATCTGTTAATTCCAAATTCCTAATTTGTCCTTCCCCCCTTCCCCTTTGGTAAGCATAAGTTTGTTTTCTATGTTTGTGAGTCTATTTCTGTTTTATAAATAAGTTCATTTGTATCATTTCTTTAGATTATACATATAAGTCATCATACGATATTTGTCTTTCTCTGACTTACTTCACTTAGTATGATAATATCTAGGTCCATCCATAGAAAATCCTAAAGGTGCCACCAGAAAACTGCTAGAGCTCATCAAGAAATTCAGTAAAGTTGCAGGATACAAAATTAATATACAGAAATCTGTTGCATTTCTATACACTAACAATGAAATATCAGAAAGAGAAATTAAGCAAATAATCCCTCCAGTATACCATGTTCTTGGATTGGAAGAATGAATATTGTAAAAATGACTATACTACCCAAGGCAACCTACAGTTTCAATGCAATCCCTATCAAATTACCAATGACACTTTTTACAGATCTAGAACAAAAATTTTTAAAATTTTTATGGAAACACAAAAGACCCCAAATAGCCAAAGCAATATTGAGAAAGAAAAACAGAGCTGGAGGAATCAGGCTCCCTGACTTCAGACTAAACTACAAAGCTAAAGTAATCAAGATAGTATGGTCCTGGCCCCAAAACAGACCCATAGATCAGTGGAACAGGACAGAAAGCCCAGAAATGAACCCACTCACTTATGGTTAATTAACCTTATGACAAAGCGGTTAAGAATATACAATGGAGAAATGAAAGTCTCTTCAATAAGTGGTGCTGGAAAAACTGGACAGCTACATGTAAAAGAATGAAATTAGAAATTCTCTAACATCATATATAAAAATAAACTCAAAATGGATTAAAGGCCTAAAGGTAAGACTGGGTACTATAAAACTCTTAGAGGAAAATGTAGGCAGGACATTCTTTGACATAAAACACAACAATATCTTTTTGGATCTGTCTCCTAGAGTAATGGGAACAAAAACAAAAATAAACAAATAGGACCTAGTCAAACTTATAAGCTTTTTCACAGCAAAGAAAACTGTAAACAAAATGGAAAGACAAGCTATGGAATGAGAGAAAATATTTGCAAACTATGCAACCAATAGGGGATTAATTTCCAATATATATAAACAGCTCCTACAGCTCAATATTAGAACAAAAACCAAAAAACTAAAGCAAACAAACAAAACCACAACCCAATCAAAAAATGGACAGAGGACCTAAATAGATATTTCTCTAAAGATGACATACAGATGGCCAACAGGCACATGAAAAGATGTTCAACAGTGTTCATTATTAGAGAAATGCAAATCAAAACCACAGTGAGGTGTCACCTCACACCAGTCAGAATGGCCATGATCAAAAAGTCTACAAATAATAAATTCTGGAGAGGGTGTGGAGAAAAGGGAACCCTCCTACACTGTTGGTGGGAATGTAAACTGGTGCAGCCACTATGGAGAACAGTATGGAGGTTCCTTAAAAAACTGAAAATAGAGTTACAATATGATCCAGGATTCCCACTCCTGGGCATATATGCAGAGAAAATGCTAACTCAGAAATATACCTGCACCCCAGTATTCACAGCAGCACTATTTACAATAGCCAAGACATGGAAGCAAACTAAATGTCTACTGACAGAGGAATGGATATATATATGTTATATATATAATATATATATTATACACACACACACACACACACACACACACAAATGGAATATTACTCAGCCATAAAAAAGAATGAAATAATGCCATCTGCAGCAATATGGATGGACCCAGTTATTTTTCTTAAATGAGTAGAAAGTATCAGTTATTACCTTCATGAGATGTTCTTCCAGATGCATTATATTGTAAGGCTAAATGACATTTCAGTGAAATACTAGCCTACGTAGCATATTGTTTTGAAGAGTGTCAAATTCTGTTACAGAGGTTTAGTAAAGAAAGTTATCTGATTTAAAGAAATGGATATTTCGATGATGAGCTTCACAGCATGGAGTATGGCAATGTACCAAAACCAGAAAGATCAGATGGCTTTGGTAATGAATATTTGTATTAAAATAATTTTCTATTGCTTACACTGATAAGAACTGAATAAACTTTGCATTCAGCCCACATGTATACCCAGCTCTATATCCACACCCATCCAGTTTGCTCTCATGAAAACACTCACATATGCACACAGATACATGTCACTCTGCTTGTTTTCAAAGAATCAAAACTCCAGTGCCATCAAGACACATCATAATCAAATTGTCAAAATCAAAGACTAAGCAGATTTTACAAGGAGCAAGAGAAAAGTGACTCACCAAGTACAAAGAACCACCATAAGTCTGTAAGTGGATTTCTCAGCAGAAACCTTACAGGCCAAAAGGAAGTGGGATGATATAATCAATGTGCTGAAAGAAAAAACTACCAGCCAAGGATACTATATCTGGCAAAATTATCCTTCAAAAGTGTAAGATAAATAAAAATATTCTCAGGTAAACAAAAGCTGAGGGAGTTTATCACCACTAGAGCTGACTTGCAAGAATTGCTAAAGGGAATCTTTCAAGTGAAATGAATAGATGCCAAACAGCAATATGAAACCATATGAAAATATAAAGCTTGCTGGCAAAGGTAAATACATAGACAAATACAGAATAATATAATACTGTAATGGTGATGCATAAATCACTTTTAATTCTTATTTAAAAGTTAAAAACAAAAGTATAAAAATAACTATAACTAAAATATGTTCATGGATATACAATATAAAGGGATGCAATTTGTGATATCAATAGTATAAAGTGGGGGAATGAAAAAGTGTAGAGTATTTGTGCGTGGTTGAAGTTAAGTTGTTGTCAGCTCTAAAGAGGTTATTATAACTATAAGATGCTTTATGTAAGTCTGATGGTAACTATAAAGAAAATAGAGAAGATATACAAAGAAAGTGAGAAAGAAATCAAAGCATGTCACTACAAAAAAATCAACAAAACATAATGGAAGACAGGAAGAGAGGAAAAGAGAGGGAAAAAAGCAGCAAGACAGACAGAAAACAATTAACAAAATGGCAATAGTAACTTCTTCCCTATCAATAATTACTTTAAATATAAATGGATTAAACTCCCTGTTATGTATGTGATTTTTTGATGTGATTCTTGTGAATATATATATGTGTGTATATATTCATATATATATATATATATATATGATACAATAGGAAAGGAGTTCTTTGAGGCATGGTGTTAGCTCCATCAAGCATGAACTAAAGCCTAGACTGGAGATTGACTTCATGCCTTATGAGGTTTCACTTTTTGTTATTGTTGTAACTTAGCCAAGATTGATCTGTGTGTGCTGATACAAATAAATGGAAAGATACCCAGTGTTCATAGATTGGAAGATTTAATATTGTTAAAATGTCCATACTATCTGTGTGGCTGAACCACACTGACTCCATTTTGTTGGCTCCATCTTAGGCCTGCAGTACTACCTGCTCCCCTTTCTGTGTGACTGAACTTTAGCCTACTCACACAGAATGCACCCTAGCCAGATAAATTCCCTGCCAACTTTTACCCTTGCCTTTGTCTGATATGAAAACTGGAAGTGTGCCGTTTGCTGATGCATAGATAGTGAATGGTCAGGAGACCCCCCATGGTGAAGAAAAATCCCCAGTTCCAGTCAGTGCAGATGTGCTTCTCACTTGGTAGTCAGATTCTATTTTTAGCTTTGTTCCCTTAAATCTCAATAGCATCCTTTAAATATATAGAAAAATTAATTCTAAAATTCATATGGAACCACAAAGGACCCCAAATGGCCAAAACAATCTTGAGAAAGAAGAGCAAAGCTGGAAGCCTCACACTTCCTGATTTCAAAACATATTATAAAGCTACAGTAATCAAAATAGCATGGCACTGGCATAAAAATGGACATATAGGTCAATAGAACAGAATAGAGGGTCCAGAAATAAACCCACACATATATGGTCAGACATGATCAGGGACAAGTGTTCCTAGACTACATAATGGGCAAAAGATAGTCTCTTCAAAAAATGGTGAAGGGAAACTAGATATCCACACACAAAAGAAAGAAATTGGATCTTTATTTTATGTCATACACAAAAATAAAGTCAAAATAGATTAAAAACATAAACATAAGACCTGAAACTATAAAACTCTTAAAATAAATCATAGGGGAAAACTTTCACAATGTTGGTCTTGGCAATGATTTCTTGGCTATAACACCAAAAGCACAGGCGATAAAGCAAATAGACAAATGAAGTATACCACAAACTAAAAAGCTTGATGCACAGGAAAGGAAACAATCAGTACAATGAAAAGCCACCTACAGAATGTGAGATATTGTTAAACCATATACCTGATAAGGGGTTAATATCCAAAATATATTTGGTACTCTTACACCTCAATAGTAAAAAATAGACAAATAACCCTGCTGAAAATGGGCAAAGAACTTGAATAGAAATTCCTCTAAAGAAGACATACAAATGGCCAAGAGGCATATGAAAAGATTTCAACATCACTAATGTCAAGGAAATGCAAATCTAAATCACAGTGAGGTATCACCTCACTCCTGTTAAGATGCTTATTATCAAAAAATGAGAAAATAACAAGTGTTGTCAAGAATGTGGAGAAATTGAAACTCTTGTGCACTGTTAGTGGGAATATAAAATGGTGTAGCTGCTATGGAAAACACTATGGAGGTTCCTGAAAAAATTAAAAATAGAATTATTGTATTATCTAGAAATCTTGCTTCTGAATATTTGCCCAAAATAATTAAAATCAGCATCTCAGAGATACAGTTACATTTCCAAATTCATTGTAGCAATTTTAGCAATAGCCAAGAGGTGGAAAGAGTGTAAATGTCCATGGATAAATGAAAAAGGAAAATGTGAGATATATGTACATATATATATATATGTATGCACACATATATATATTAGAATATTATTCAGCCTTAAAAAGATATCCTGCCATTTGCAACAACATGTCTGAACCTTGAATATGTTATGCTATGTGGAATAAGCTAATGACTAAAGGACAGATTTTACATGATTCCACCTTTATGAGGTATCTAAAGTAGTCAAACCTGTAGGAAAAAAAGTTGAATGATGGTTGCCAGGGGCTGGGGAAAGGAAGAAATGGGGAGTTGCTGTCAAGAGATCAGTCATACTAAATAAAAAAGTTCTAGAAGTCTGTTGTTCAACATTGTGTTTATAGTTAAAAATAGTGTACTGTACATTTAAAAATTATTAAGAGGGTAGATCTCATGTTATGGATTTTTTACCACAATAAAATAAAAATAAGGAGGAAAGCCATAAATATGGAAGACAGAAAAATAGTGGGCTATTGGGTCTATGTGGGCAGGGGTTCTGCCATCTTGTTCACTGATGTACTCCCAAGGCTTTGAGTAGAAGTATCACAGTTGTTTAACTCAAAAAATGTATTGACTGAAGGAAATTTAAGATCTGCATTGTTCCTAGGGGGAAAAAGGAAGAAAGGACAACCAAAACCCAAAGCATTTGCAAAAAACTTACCCAGAACTGGAAAAATAACATGCTCAAAATATTCTTGAGAAATACAATGAAACCTTAAAAATTAAAAATGTACTGACAACATTTGAATTAGCATGGTGAAAGAGAGTGAGAAAATGGAGAAACGCTCCTAGTTCTAGTAAGATAAAACGCTGACATATCTTTACATATATTCTTTTTAGGTGTTAGAATGTTGATGCTGAATAAAATATATTAAAACTATGATAAATGTAATAAAAATATAAATCATAAAATATAATAAATGTTAATGCAAATCTTTTGGCAAAGGGGAAAAAAATGAGAAAACGCATGGAAAGACCTCAAACTAACACTGATTTCCCTTAATGTGTAGAAGGTTATTATCCCCCATTTGTCTACAACTTCATGTTTTAAAGACTAAATGAATAAGGAACAAGGCTTTAACCATTGGGTGAAGTAAGGAGTTTAAATTGAGACCCCCCCCATTTAAACTTGGGCCTTGGAAATTGTGATCCTAAGAGACATGATAACAATTCTGTTCTCTGGCATAGTGGATTTGAGAAATTAAAACTCTTGACCTGTGCTCTCCATAGGTTTAGGATTTAGATTTATACTTCTCACTTAGTTCAACACCCCAGATAAAAAATTAACAACAACAAAAAATGGATCCTTAACTGATGATGCCTCTCAGGTGCTTGGCAGAAACAAATGCAAAACCATTCTGGAAGGAACTCATACATATTTCTTAAAAATATATACATTAAAAGAAAAACTTCCTTAAAGGTGAGCTCACAAACATACATAAATATATAAATACATACATGAAAGTATATAAACAATATGCTAGCAACAGATTCCAAAAGTTCTGAGAACTTGAGTCTCCATGACAACAATGTCCCATGACCTTATGTAGCATCTATATAATGACAAATCATAAATGTGTATCTCCAGCTTGACCTCTACTCTGAATGTTCATATATATGAGAATAATAATATATGAATAGTAATAGTATATCACTACACTTATAAATAAACAAATATATTATGAACTCAACATCTCCAATTGGATATCTAATGACCATCTCAAACTTAGTATGCCCAAAATTATTAATTTCTTTAAACTGTTCTTTTCCCTGTCTTTACCATCCTTAATTTCTAATTTTCTTTCACATCCTTTGTCCAAATATTTGTACATCTTCTAAGTCAACCTTTAAAATGCATTCTAAGTTTGATAACCTTTTACCACTTTCTCCAAGCTTACCCTAGACCAAGCCATTGTTAGCTCCTTGTACTCCTGCAGTAACCTTCTAAGTGGCTTCTTGTCTTCTACTCTTATCTGTCTTTCAGTTTGTTCTTTACATACAAACCATTCATTCAACAAGTATTTATTGAACATCTACTATGACCCAAGTACTCTTCTAGGTTCTTAACATACATTAGTGAATGAAAGGGACACATTTTCTATGCTTGCAGTGTACATATTTGGCGAGAATTTTTTTTTTTTAAGTCAGATCATGTCATTCTTCTCAAAATACTCTGATAGTTCCTATCTCACTCAAGGCAAAATCTAGACTCCTTATAGGCATGAGGTCTTAAACAGTCTAAACCCCTTTGGAAAATTCCTGATCTCACTCATCTCCTACTGTTTCCCCTTACAATTCAATTTCATCTACACTGTTTTTGTTTTTAATCTTCCTCTTGTATGTGAACCATGCTTCTCCCTGAGAACATTTATGCTTCTGTTCTCTCTGTGAAGAATACTATTCCTTTTGTTCCTTCACACCATTCAAGTCTGATCCAATTTCACCACTCTCAGTGCTCGCATGATAACCATTTTAAATTGCACTCATATCTATCTCTTGATCCTGATTTATTTTTCTTTAGATAATTCATAATGTACTAATATTTTATATATTTACTTGTCACACCTCCCTACGCCTGCAGTTTACAAACTGCACCAAGAAGTACTGGGCCACCACAGTGAACTCACAGGGGCACTGCCGGATATTGTAAATATGTGAGGGCAACATCATTATACTTAGTATGTTTCAGAAGCCACATAAACTGCTAATTTGAGGAATATTCGTTTTAATGTTAGATCAATTACATTCTTTTGGGGTGCCATATTTTACAAAACTGGGTTTTTGTTGGGGTGACAGTGATAAAAATGCAAGTACCATGAAAAAAATCAATATGAACTAATAAATGAGGATGGTGGGTTCTAATGTAATTCCAAAGTCTGGGCAGTGCCCAACAGCTGCACACTTCCCATTACTAATTCATTGTGGTCATTAAAGAATAGGATAAAATATTTTTTCAACTTACGTGTATTCTTGTTTTAAGTGATGTATTAGGACATAAATACATTGTTTAGACCTAGATACTTTCTTTTGTTTTTAATTTATTTGGCTGTGTTGGGTCTTGGTTGCTGCGCGCAGGCTTTCTCTAGTTGCGTCGAGCGGGGGCTACTCTTCGTTGCGGTGCTCAGGCTTCTCACTGCGGTGGCTTCTCTCCCTGTGGAGCATGGGCTCTAGGTGCGCAGGCTTCAGTAGGTGTGGCACGTGGGCTCAGTAGTTGTGGCTCGTGGGCTCTAGAGCGCAGGCTCAGTGGTTGTGGCACACAGGCTTCGTTGCTCTGCGGCACGTGGGATCTTCCCATACCAGGGATCGAATCCGTGTCCCCTGCATCGGCAGGCAGATTCTCAAACACTGCGCCACCAGGGAAGTCCCTAGACCTAAATATTTAATAAATGGAACTGTTAGGTATTTCTTTTGGCCTAGGGCTGCTGCAAAAAATTACTGAGAAACTAAGGGTGCTGTGAACCAAGACAGTTCGGGAACATGAGCCCTAAACTATTAGGTTCACGCAGGCAGAGGCTTTGTCTCTTTTGGCTTTTTCCTCAGTACCTAAAAGAGAATTGACATATAGCAGTACTATAGCATTACTCAGAGGTAGCTTTGAAAGACAGTAGTAAAAAGAAGTCTTCCTAGGGAGAAGGATTTTAGATATTTCTGGTGGTTCACTTTATGTGAAAGAGATGGCCTGAGACTTGGATTGATACTGACTTACAGTGGCTAATAGTTTAGGTGGTTGATAAGATAAAACTGGAAAAGTGATAATTAAGAAATCCAGGTGAGAGGTATGTGGTTGGACCTCTCATAAGTGGAACAGGGTGTGAAGATAATACCTCACAGAATGCCCACCAGAGGCCATTCATTAAAAGGAGACTCTCATTAAACAGATAGACAAGATGACCTATCCTGAAGATATCAGTTTGTTTCTTTCCCTAGACAACCTTGATCAAAAGGCTTATGTACAAAGGCCTATGGACACAGGGATTGAAGCTATACATTGGCTCAGCAACATGAACTTCTTTTCACCAAGATTGTTCTGGCTTCTTTCCCAGTTGAGTTTTCAACTTGCCAACATCAGAGGACATTCCTGATCCCCTAACAGGGCACCATCCACCACTGGCAGGTAAATTACGTTGTCCCCTTGTCCCATGGATGGGAGCAGAGATTGACACATTTTATGCAAATTAGGTTTCTTCCCTTTGGGTGGTGCTTCTGTCAAAACAACCATTCAAGAACATTAAGAATGCCTTACCTATCACCGTGATAAAATTCCATACAGCATCACTTCTAATCAGATGATTCATTTTATGCAAAAGAATTTCAACAGTGGGCTCTCCCATAAAATTATCTAGAAGCTTTATGAGGTTCAGCGGAACCTGGCTTTCATCACCTGTAGCAACAGCTTTGATAGGATGAATAAGTAGCCTGCTGAAGACTTAGTTGTGGTGCCAGCTGGGAGAAAACATGGGGCATTTTCCTACTGGATATGCCATATGCTATAATCTTGTGGTCGATAACTGCTGGGACCATCGCATACCCAGAATTTGTTATTCTAAGGACAAAAGGGTAAAAGATAGAAGTGATCCCTTCATTATTCCACTAAATTACACACTGGAAAACATTTTGCTTATCTTCTCTGCTACCTTGGACTTTGTGTGTTTGGAAGTCCTACTTACTACTCTGGAGAGGAATCCTATCTGAGAACACGGTCATAGGTCAGATGAATTGGAAGTTGAGGGCTTTCCTGGGCTGTTTTGGGTATGTTGTTTAAACAAAAGGCTGAGAGAGGGGGATCACGTAAAGTCAGGGAGAGTGATCCTAATTATCAATGGGGATATTGACTTTCAGCTATACAATCGAGGCAAGGAGGAACAAGAGCCCAGGGGATTTACTTAGGTACCCCTTAGCACTCTCGTGCCTAATATTCCTATCAGTGGAAAGCTATAGCAACTCCATAAAGATAAGATCACCAAGGACTCAGATCCTAGGAAAATGTGTCCCTTCCCAGTAGGGAAGGGATACTATCCAGTTTAGATGATGGATGACTAAAGCTAAGGGGAGCATGGAATATGTGATGGGAAACAAAAACTGAAATTATCAATTTGGGTCTCATGGTCAGTTATAGAAGGAGGATTATAGCAGTGATTTTTTTCCTTCCTTCCTTCCTTCCTTCCTCCCTCTTTCTTTCCTTTTTTTTTTTTCCCTCTTTTTTCATTTTTTCTGTTATTTTGCTATTTATTTTTTCCTTTTCTTCTTATTTGCTCATGACCTTTAGAAAAGAATACAATAAATTGTGAACTGAAATTACACAGCCATGATCTGAAAACAGAAAAAGAATACATTTTACAAGGCAAAATGTGTGGATTTTACATGATATTTTCAATTTTCCCCTTCATATCTCTACCATTTAACTCCTTGCTTATTTCTTTGGGAGACAAAACTGTATGGACTTCATTATAGGATTCCCTTGCCTTTGGCTTCTGGTTGGGTTAGGCTTATGTGGGGTACCAGCAGGAGATTGCAGGGCAGGTGATGAGTGAGGTCCTGTCTCCTTCTTTGTCTGCACTGGCAGTTAACTCCAACCCTCTATTTTAAGGCTGCATCTGCCGTGAGTTGTCCTTCCCTGTTTTACAACTACTCTCTAAGTTCCAGTAAACGCTCCTTCTACTTGTTCTTCAGATCTTGTGCTAGGAACTGCACCAGTCCTTGTTAGTTTAATTTTTTTCCTACCCACCCATTTATAAATGGTTCTTTTTTTTTTTTGCTGTACGTGGGCTTCTCACTGTTGTGGCCTCTCCCGTTGCAGAGCACAGGCTCCGGACGCGCAGGCTCAGCGGCCATGGCTCACGGGCCCAGCCGCTCCGCAGCATGTGGGATCTTCCCGGACCAGGGCACGAACCCGCGTCCCCTGCATTGGCAGGCGGACTCTCAACCACTGCGCCACCAGGGAAGCCCCTATAAATGGTTCTTTTATTAAATTCTTAAATGTGCTATTTAAATGTGCTATATCTTACATGCCAGGACCCCAACTGATAAAAATAAATAAACTTAAGCAATAGTCTTTGTGGATATACACTGAGGTCTGTTTAGAAAACTTTGGGTGTTGTGGGTAGACAGTCCTACTCCAGAGCCTCTCTTAACTACTCTATATCATCTTCAGGAAGTTTGAAAACACTTTTTTGAGGTCTTTGCCTTCATTCTTTAACTCAGACTAAAGTTTGGTTACATTGTCTCATCCTTTCCTTCTATCTGCAAACAATTTCTCTGTTGTCTGCTGTCTTACTCAAGATGATACGGTGAAACTGTACCCCACCTTACAAGGTCAGCAAGTGCCAATCCATTTATCTGTATAAAGCTTAGCCGAAACATAAAATGATTAACAACTTATTACAGATGTTTATATTTGAATCTTGTATTATACATATTATTTAGGCATCCACAGTGTACTGATTATTGTATTTCAGCTAAACCAACAGCCAAAAATAATTATCTCCTGGAGAATAATCAATAATCTCACTTCTCATCTATCTGCTAATGAACCTATATACTTTCCAATTAGATTTCCAATTAGTACTCCATTCTACACAGCAAAATAATTACCTTTTCTCTGACTTGTTCCATATTCTCAATGGAAAAAAATCCCTTTCATGTTCTCTTTATCCAAAATCTGAGTTTGAAACAAACTTTAAGCTCAAACAAATGGTACGGTGGTTATTGGCAAGAAAAGAAAGAATGGCACAATGGTGTGCAGCAATAATGAAACACAAAATACTCAAAAGCATTTCAAGCAGGTGGTGCCACCTGTACCCATCTAATTCCTATCCTGACAGTCTGCCACCCACTTGTTAAAAGGATGGAGAACTTGATACTGGTTCAGTTTTGGTGGGGAAAGGGGCCTGTGGCTCTAGCTCGAGTACTAAGTCAGATATGGAGGAGGGGATTATTACTATTAGTGCCAGTGGATAATTTTCTTTCTGTGAAACAACTGTGGGGATCCCCCCAGCAAATCGAGCTTTGATATTAGCAAGATATCAAATGTGAGGCTGGACACCTGTGGGCCAGGAATTCCCAGCTGTACTTGTTGTCCTGCCGTTCCAGCTGGCTGGCATTTCCTGACAAAGAGTATAGAAGAGGGTCTGGATGAGGGGCGAGTTAATCCATTAGAGAAGCTCAGCCTGCTCTGAAATCAAGAAATATATTAGGAGATCATTTTAAGGGGTGTCCTCTTTGGGGAACCCATAGAAGAAGAATGAACCCAAATAAAGGAGTATCTTTTAAGAAATTCCTAGGGTGTTCTTTGTTTCAATACCATTATGGTAGGGATGCTATGTGATCGGCTCTGGAAAGAAATAATGTGAAGCATGTTGAATGAATAAACACATGACTAACTGAATCAATCAATGAGTGTTATAGTTTGTTTTTTTTTTTCCCACGTTCAAACATCATAATCAGGCTATACATGCAGAGTTCACTTTGGCATCTTTTTACTGAAGATGCTGTTGTTAAAGATGTTATTATGTCTGCCTTGTGTTGGGATATAAAATTCATCACAACTATTTCTGGCTCTGTTTGTGTTTGGTCATAGATGAATCACTTTACAATAAGCCTTAGATTCCCCACCATCTAATACGTCTGCACATCATTGCAAAGAAATTGGACTAATATTGTAAGAAAACATAGTGGTAACTTTCCCAGGCATAGGAAAATCCGAGCTTCTCTGATAGATAATCCTAATCTGAGCATTTCTTTTTTAAAGAAGTAAGACCATATGCCTTTGTCAATAGATATTATTCCTCAGCAAATGATAATTTGCTTCAAGTTACTTTATGTTGATTTTCTTCAAGTTGTACTTCTTGAGTAAAATCACCAAGATAGGCCATGTCCTAGCATAACCCTATGATCTCTGGCCATTGTTTTCTTTTGGTCAATGACAGCAGAGGAAGAGAGTCATAATGGTGGTGATGTCTTTAGATTCAAACTCAGCCCTTAATTTATCCATTTCCCAAACATACGGTCACTGATGGACAAGAGTATTTACATCATCTTCTCCATCTACCTGGATGTTGCATCTGAAATCCCTTCTGGTTTGTGTGGCCATAATTATCTAACAATAGCAGGTAATCTATGGAATTATCCCATCTCCCGTAATAGGGAGAAGTAACAGGCAAAGGATGTCTCTTGGAGAAACTAAAGTAGCTAGCATTATAACAGCAATTATTGAGAGCTAACATGAGTTATCCAGGTTTGAAGTAGTTAAAATTGTCTTTTATAAGGTAATGTGTTCTTCCGCTATTAAGTCATTTTGTTATTACCTGTATTCCAATCTTAGAGAAGGAAGAGCCTGACAGCCCTGGTGGTGTGAGGTCCAAAGTAGGATCCTGTTACTAAATTCCTTTTAGAAGCCTAGAATTTCTTCAAGAAAATGAATGTCTTATGCTGCTATATCTTAATGGATCAAAGGGGCCTGTAATTTGTGCAAAACATCTATGTACATGGCAACATATCAGAGTTCCATGTTAAAAATTTTTTTTTCTAGTAGGGATATAAAGGAACTAAAAACCTAAGAAAAATAACAATGGAAACTTTATATTCATTTTCTAGGCAACCTATTCAGATTGTCGTGTGAAACAGCATTCAGCACCATACTTAAATCTCACACCAAGCAGAGTAACTAATCTCAGTACAGTGGTGACAGGTGCAAGCCTTATGGCTTTTTACTGTAGGTTCACTGGGAGAAGGCACCTAATAATGCTGCCCAGGTTCATACTGATTCAGAGAATCTGCTTTCTTACATCTTTAAGTCACAGATTTTCTAATTTTTTAGAATGATGTTTATTTCTATTAGTAATCATTCAGCTTGGTAAAAATATTTCCACTTTTCTTTTTTTCCTGCTCACCCTGTTGTAAAGAATTTTTGTTGTTGTTTTTGTTTCCTTTTACTGCTAAAGGAATAAGACTGGTTTAGAGGAATGTGTGAAATGGTTATGTGCAAACCACTCTGAATTCGAATGTATTTAACATTTCTCCCAAAGAGCAATACTACCTAAAGCAAATGTTTATTTAACATTATGCATAGAAAAGATCAGGTGTGCACTACGACATATGCAAACAGATCCAATTATGTGTATTATATTTGCAAATGGCCATGATGCCATCATTTATTTCTCATATCATTCCTGCTATAGTGGTTCATTTGTATTTTTAAAGACATGAAAATTGTAGGTTGAGGCTCTTCTTTTGGCCAGGTACAGATTTAGTCTCGTTTACTGGCTCTTTTAAATCATAAGATACCTTTGTAATTTTGAAGAAGAGGAAATATCATTCATAAACTCCTTTTATTTCACAATCCAAACAAATGATAGTGACCATCACCCGACCCATGCCAACACACACACACACACACAGAACATTATAATTTAACAGGAATTCACATTATTTCATAGTTAATGAATATTTTCACATTTGTTTACTTATGGAGTCACAGGGGTTGGGTGGAGGGGCTTAGGGAGGAAGAGGGTGTACTTGACTTATTATGACTGCTGTCCCCTCGTCCATCCTAAATTATTCTCCTACTGGAATCTCACCCTTAATTTTACCTATCAACAAAGATTCTAAATAACCTATACTCATACATCCTTGATGGTCTGAAGAAAGCTCACCAAATCACTAACATAGATACTCTTATAATGCTGCCAATTAATGAGTGAAGAAACTGAGGCATAAAGAGGTTAGGGGACATTCTTTAGGACCAGGGTTGGCTTTGTGGGCATGAGACCTGCTGTTGTATAGGGCCTCATGCTCAGAAGGGTTCTGTACTTGAATTAGTGCTCAATTGTTACCTACTTAATAATTTTTGAAAAAGGGTTTATGTGTTTTAACTTTGCACTGGGCCCCAAATATTATATAGCTTATCCTGTATGGATACATGACCAGTTAAGTGTAAATTGGATTCACTACTCTTACAACAATATGATTTGAACTCAAACTCTTAAAATTTAATGTCTATTGTTCATTGTTATCCTTGCAGCAGTTAGTATGAGCTGCATGGAATAGAAAACACAATTAGGACTCTGTATCAAGGCAGGATGACTGAATGGCTTGATCTAATCTGGACTTAGCTTTAGGAACTGCTTATGGACCAGCTTTTGCCAAGGCATGTGGACATGTAAGAGTAAATTAAATTGCTGAGCAAAATTAGAACTTGTGAAGAAAGGAGGAAAGAGACTCTATATTAACAAACAACAGTATTTATCTCAACTCTGAATTTTTTACTTAGTAGGTTATTAGTGCTTTTAATTGCTGTAATTATTGCAATAAATTATTTAGAGAAATGTTTTTCCAAGAGTAGAGTCTGTAGATTAATTTCACAAGTCTGCTATGGAATGAAATAATAATTTAGTATATTTTTCATAACACTAAATTTATTTAATTTCGAATCTACTCTTTTCTCAATATATGTCCAAATTTTAGTGTCACAACATTTTTCCTTTATAGAAATAACAATAGATAACAGATAATTTTACTTGGCAAAATTAAGTTTTGTAATAATGTAGCAATTCTTTTATTATGATTATTATCATTGGAGTTTTTTGTTACTTTTACTGTTTATTGAAATCTTTGAAATTTAATTAGAAAAAATTTTTAAATTTAAAGTAATAAATATTTCTGAGACAAAATTTGGGCCTAAAATGTGATAATTAAGTGAATAATAATAATAAAAATAGCTAAAGTTTCTTGAATTCTTGAATGCTTCCTCTTTGCCTGGCATTATTCTAAGTTTTTATATGGCATGGAACTCTGGACAGTGGTATATTTCTGATCAAATGCTTGAGTAGGTGATATATTGATAATAGATTCTATTTAAAGGTAGTGAAGCCAACGCTAGCAGAGAGGGATAAGTGCATGGTTAAGAACGTAATCTCTCTGGATTCAAATTGTGCCACCACCACTTACTACCTGTGTGAACATTGGCAATTAATAAAAATTCTCAGTGCTTGAGCTTTTTCATAAATTTAAATAATATTAATAACCTCCCTAGTACCGTTATGTGAAGATTAACTGATTTAGTAAATATAAAGCACTTTGAAGGAAGTCAGTCATATATTGTAAACTTTATAAATGTGTTAACTACTACACAAGTCAGGGTTCAATCAGGGAAACAAATACTACCCTGCATGTTTCAAACAGAGAGAATTTAATGCAGGAATTAATTACACTGGTGATGACAGAGTCAAGATGCCACCTATGGCACAGTGAGGCAACAGAGAGATTAGGAACAGCAGGAAGCTGATCTCATAAGGCTGAAGGGATATGGATAGGAAGAGAGGTTAAGGGAATTTAGAGATAATTCACCCAAGAGAAACTGTAACTAGACCAGAAACTCTGGAGGAAGTTGAAGTTATGGAGGGGATGTTGTTGCAGCTGGAGTCACTGTCCAAAGGAGGAGTTGAACTATTCTAGCTTCTCCCGTTCTCCTAATCTCCAGTTTTCCACCTGTGTCTCTCCTGAGCCGCACCTAGCTAGAAGTCAGCAATGCAGGCACCTAGGAAGCCTACAGAAGCTAGCCCTCCTACCATACAGAGCAGAGCAGCTGAACTGTGAAGAACTAATCTGTGAGCAAACAGAGCCAGTGCTGGTGTAGATACTGCTGTTATCACCTCTTTAGGTGAAAAGTGCCTTGGGAAAATTATAACCCTACTTGTGGTCTGTTTTTTGTGATAAAAAGATAAATAAGATATTCGTGTTTATCAGTTTATACAATTTCACATGTAAATTTATTTTTTCTTTAAATTGCCGTAAAGTTTTTTCTTTCAGGTTGTATTCATGTGTATTATCTCTTGGTAGAACATGAGGTAAAATAAAAGGCAACTATTATATTCTCTTTGCAACTGAAAAAGTTGAGTGTTCAAGTTTATATATCCAATTATTTAAGGCTCCTTAGTGGGAAATGGGATGGATTCCTTTCATTTCTGTAAACTTTAGTCCATTAGTCCGAATAAGAGTACAACTGTAATTGTTATTTTCGGTTACATATTAAAGTGTTCTTTCTGATAAGTAACCTCTATTCCTACAGATATTTAGCATTCTGAAGAGCTGTAGCCTGGAGACTTATCTAAATAACTACCTATCTATCTATCTATCTATCTATCTATCTATCTATCTATCTATCTCCGGTGTATGCAGCTATTATTTTTTTCCTAAGGATTCTGGTAGTATAATTTTGCAAAATAATGTTTTTTGTTTTGTTTTAAAATTTAAATTTATACATGAGTATATGATGGATTCCTTACATATTGGGTTCTATGATTTTTATATATTTGTTTTTCAAATTCAAGTGTATTATCTTCAAATAGCCCAATTTTTGACCTCTCAGATTCTACTGAAGTATTTTATTTGATCTCTTAGCAATGGCTCTTTATATTGGAAAGACTTTCATGGAGCAGAAAACCTGGTAAATTATTTTAAGATTTAGTACAGCATTTTATTATTTTTAATTTTTTTATTTTTAAAATTAAAAAAAATGTTTTAAATCAAAGTATAGTTGATTTACAATATTGCGTTAGTTTCAGATGTGTGAATCAGTTTTATATGTATATTTTTTCCCAGTTATTTTCCATTATAGCTTATTACAAGATATTGAATATTGTTCCCTGTGTTATACAGTAAATCCTTGTTGCTTATCTATTTTATATGTAGTAGTATCTGTTAGTTCCATACTACTAATTTATCCCCCGCTTCCTTTCCCATTTGGTCACCATAAATTTGTTTTCAATGTCTGCGAGTCTGTTTCTGTTTTGTAAATAGATTCATTTGTATTATTTTTTAGATTCCACATATAAGTGATACCATATAATATTTGTCTTCCTCTGTCTGACTTACTTCACTTAATATAATAATTTATAGGTCCATCCATGTTGCTGCAAATGGCAATATTTTATTCTTTTTTGTGGCTAATATTTCATTGTATACACACACACACACACACACACACACACACACACACACACACCCCATATATTCTTTATCCATTCATCTGTTGATGGACACTTAGGTTTCTTCCATGTCTTGGCTACTGTAAATACTGCTGCTGTGAACACTGGGGTGCATATATCTTTTTGAATTAGAGTTTTTGTCTTTTCTGGTTATAGGCCCAGGGGTGGGATTGCTGGATCAAACGGTAACAGTTTTTAGTTTTTAAGGAGACCCCATATTGTTTTTCCATAGTGGCTGCACCAATTTACATTCCCATCAATAGGGTAGGAGAGTTTCTTTTTCTCCATACCCTCTCCAGCATTTATTATTTTAGACTTTTTGATGATAACCATTCTGACCAGTGTGAGGTGATAGCTCACTGTGGTTTTGATTTGCGTTTCTCTGATAATTAGCAATGCTGAGCATCTTTTCCTGTGCTTATTGGTCATGTATGTCTCCTTTAGAGAAATGTCTACTGAGGTGTTCTGCCCATTTTTTGATTGGGTTGTTGTTTTTTTTGATATTGAGTTGTATGCGCTGTTTGTATATTTTGGAAATTAACACCTCTTTGGTTGCATCATTTACAAATATTTCCATAGAGTGTCGTTTCATTTTGTTTATTGTTTCTTCTGCTGTGCAAACCTTTTAAGTTTGATTAGTTTATTAGTTTACTTTTTTTTAATCAGTCATCAGTTTTATACACATCAGTGTATACATGTCAATACCAATCTCCCAATTCATCACACCCCCACCCCCACCCTCCCGCAGCTTCCCCCCTTGGTGTCCATACGTTTGTTCTCTACATCTGTGTCTCAATTTCTGTCCTGCAAACCGGTTCATCTATACCACCTTTCTAGGTTCCACATACATGCATTATATACAATATTTGTTTTTCTCTTTCTGACTTACTTCACTCTGTATGACAGTCTCTAGATCCATCCACGTCTCAACAAATGACCCAATATTCCATTGTATATATGTACCACATCTGCTTTATCCATTCATCTGTAAATGGCACTTAGGTTGCTTCCATGACCTGGCTGTTGTAAATAGTGCTGCAATGAATATCGGGGTGCATGTGTCTCTTTGAATTATGGTTTCCTCTGGGTATATGCCCAGTAGTGGGATTGCTCTATCATATGGTAATTCTATTTTTAGTTTTTTAAGGAACCTCCATAGTGTTCTCCATAGTGGCTGTATCAATTTACATTCTCACCAACAGTGCAAGAGGGTTCCCTTTTCTCCACACCCTCTCCAGCATTTGTTGTTTGTAGATTTTCTGATGATGCCCATTCTAACTGGTGTGAGGTGATACCTCATTGTAGTTTTGATTTGCATTTCTCTAATAATTAGTGATGTTGAGCAGCTTTTCATGTGCTTCTTGGCCATCTGTATGTCTTCTTTGGAGAAATGTCTATTTAGGTCTTCTGCCCATTTTTGGATTGGGTTGTTTGTTTTTTTAATATTGAGCTGCATGAGCTTTTCAAATATTTTGGAGATTAATCCTTTGTCCGTTGATTCATTTGCAAATATTTTCTCCCATTCTGAGGGTTGTCTTTTGGTCTTGTTTATGGTTTCCTTTGCTGTGCAAAAGCTTTTAAGTTTCATTAGGTCCCATTTGTTTATTTTTGTTTTTATTTCCATTACTCTAAGAGGTGGATCAAAAAAGATCTTGCTGTGATTTATGTCAAAGAGTGTTCTTCCTATGTTTTCCTCTAGGAGTTTTATAGGGTCCAGTCTTACATTTAGGTCTCTAATCCATTTTGAGTTTATTTTTGTGTATGGTGTTAGGGAGTGTTCTAATTTCATTCTTTTACAGGTAGCTGTCCAGTTTTCCCAGCACCACTTATTGAAGAGACTGTCTTTTCTCCATTGTATATCTTTGCCTCCTGGCTCATAGATTAGTTGACCATAGGTGCATGGGTTTATCTCTGGGCTTTCTATCTTGTTCCATTGATCTATGTTTCCGTTTTTGTGCCAGTACCATATTGTCTTGATTACTGTAGCTTTGTAGTATAGTCTGAAGTCAGGGAGTCTGATTCCTCCAGCTCCGTTTTTTTCCCTCAAGACTGCTTTGGCTATTCAGGGTCTTTTGTGTCTCCATACAAATTTTAAGATTTTTTGTTCTAGTTCTGTAAAAAATGCCATTGGTAATTTGATAGGGATTGCATTGAATGTCTAGATTGCTTTGGGTAGTATAGTCATTTTCACAATATTGATTCTTCTGATCCAAGAACATGGTATATCTCTCCATCTGTTGGTATCATCTTTAAGTTCTTTCATCAGTGTCTTATAGTTTTCTGCATAAAGGTCTTTTGTCTCCCTAGGTAGGTTTATTCCTAGGTATTTAATTCTTTCTGTTGCAATGGTAAATGGGAGTGTTTCCTTAATTTCTCTTTCAGATTTTTCATCATTAGTGTATAGGAATGCAAGAGATTTCTGTGCATTAATTTTGTATCCTGCAACTTTACCAAATTCACTGATTAGCTCTAGTAGTTTTCTGCTGGCATCTATACTATACTATGTATGTACTATTTTTATATTTGTTTATTTTTGCTTTTATTTCATTTGCCTTGGGAGACTGATCTATGCTATGATTTATGTCAGAGACTCTTCTGCATATGTTCTCTTCTTGGAGTTTTATGGTGTCATGTCTTATATTTAGGTCCTTAAACCATTCTGAATTTATTTTTGTGTATGTGTGGGGGAGTGTTCTAATTTCATTGATTTACATGAGGCTGTCCAGTTTTCCCAACACCACTTGCTGAGGGGACTGTCTTTTCTCTGTTGTATGTTCTTGCCTCCTTTGTTGAAGATAAATTGACTGTAGCTGTATGGGTTTATTTCTGGGCTCTTTATTCTGTTCCATTAATCTATGTTTGTTTTTGTGATGATACCATGTTGTTTTGATTACTGTAGTTTTGTAGTATTGACTGAAGTCCGAGAGAGTTATGCCTCCAGCTTTGTTCTTTTTCCTCAGAATTGCTTTGGCAATTCTGGGTCCACATAAATTTTAGGATTATTTGTTCTAGTTCTATGAACAATGTCATGGGTAATTTGATAGGGATCTCATTAAATCTGTAGATTGCTTTGGATGGTATGGCCATTTTAACAATATTAATTCTTCCAATCCAAGAGCCTGGGTAGTATAGTATTTTAATGGTTAAACAAATAATAGGCTAGAAAATGTAAATTTCTGATAAGACACCAGTTTAGCTACCTTCGATTTTTTCCATTAACATTTCAGTCTTAGGAATTGAATAAAAAGACCCTAAGCCAATGTAGCATTTTTAGGTATGCCAGAGGTTAGGATTTAACCTTCATAGACTCTTGGTTTTATTTGAAGGTAGATAATGACCTCTACAAATTTGAAGGCTTCCCTTTAGAATATGAATTTTTCTACCTAATCAGCCCTCACCTGTGAGAATACAAGGCCTTCAGGATCCATTGCAAGGATCCCTTTTTGATATAAATAAGTTCAGTATATTTAAGATACAATTAAATTTTAGATTCTTAAAACATTATCTTAAATAGTTATTCTCTCAATTATCATAGAGCTATGCTAATTCTAAATTTATTTCACAGTAAGAAGAGGAAAGGTTCCTTTTATTCAATATTACACACTTATAGGGATCACATAGCAGGGTTGCTTGGACACAAAGTAGTACAAGTGTTTAATGAAATGGCTTATGCACAATATGTCACACAATGTCACAGGGTCACAATGTCACTCTTTCATTCTTAGGATGCATAACCTGTCCAGTGTGCCTGGGTCAAGAAGACTTTAAATAACAGCCACTAAGCTATACCCTACTGACTTTCATGCTTTATTACTGAACCCCCCATATTAGGTCTGCTTGGTCTTTATTTTAATATTAATTTTTTCTCCCAGAGGCACAGATTCCCTCATGGTAGATTCTATCATTGCTTTTTCTGCATCCTTTTATCCCAGTTAACTTTAAGCCAGTGCAACAATCATGAACAGAATTAGTTTACTTTAGGAAAATCCATATCATTACATATACCAGGAGAAACAAATCTTACGAGAAGGTGTAAATAGTAGTTGTAATGGGGTTAAACCAGTGCTAAGCACATTGTATGCACCAAGTACTTTCTATTAAGTTATTGCATGTATAAATGAATGAACAAGTTAATGAATAAATGAATTGAACTCCATCCCAGATTTATTTGAATCTTCACTCCTAGACCAGTAAGTAACCATAACAATACAAAATAATTATTTATATATTTTCTCTCAAAATAAAAATTATTTTCCTTAGGAAGCTGATCTGGTTTAAATTTGGTAAATAAGCCCCAGTCTTTCTCCCACTCATAGACCCAGACTGGTTTTTGACATCTGCAACTCTCCTGGGATGGAACTTAATGCTGTTCCACATGGTTACACCAGTATTGAAGTTTCAACCTGGAAGCTGGTTATTTCCAGACATAGCCCACCGTCCATAATTAATACTGTTATTCATAAATATGTCTGATTAGCCCACTACAGTTTACATGCTTTGGAGGGAGACACTAAGCGTTATGTATCTCTTTACTAGAAATTGGCATCATAATGATTTGTACATAGTTAATAGTTAATAAAGTGATTTTCTAATTATACAAATAAAACAAGGAATGATAGATTTTTATATTTCAAGTTTTTATCATTAAGAATAAACTATCATTAGTGGAATATTTGGACTTAACCTATTGACAATGAAATAATTGTTTTATAGATAATGAAATTGTCTCCTGAAGTTCTGGTTTCTACTTTTATATTTAAATCCTCAGATATGAGACTTGATAATGAGAAAATACTCAAATCCTTGAAGAAATTTTCATGAAAAATTCCACAAAATATAAATTAATTTTATGAATCTTTATCTGTAAATTAAAATTTTTATGCATATTTAACTTTTCAAAGACACATGATAAGAATTGCAAGCTAAACAAAAGAAACACTTGAATACAGTTTAAAATTTGGTGGCAAAAGTGCTTCTGTCTAAAGGTACTAATCTTGCATGCATGTCTAAATAAACAGAAGGTATTTTCCAAGTTTTTATGGTGGACACTTTTCAGTTTCTGTTTGAAAAAAAAAAAGAAATATCTTAAGCTTTCAGGAAGTAAAAAAAAAAAAAAGGAGTTTAAGCTCATAAAAAAAAAAAAGTATTTGTGGCCCTGCTTAATGTTCATGTCATCAGTTAAATTAGATGTGACAGGACCAGTAAGCCTGGAGATTTTCACCACTACTGTGATTGCCTTGAAGTATTTTGTCTCCTTAGAATCTCTTTGGCTCCATTTCCCAAGGAAGTTGACTCCATGTTAATCCTGTTGACTCTTTCACGGTGGTTTTAAACAGTCTGCATCCAGCCCCAGGGAAGAGAATGCTTCTCTGAAGACTGCTAGCCCATTTAGACACCCAACCATCATCCTTCTCCTTGGAAAGAATGCTAATTACAACAAGAGATTGCTTATATCTTAACACAGCGGTGAGAGGTGAAAGAGTCAATTACTTATTTAGGGATTGTGTATGAGGTTAAAGAGTATGCCCTCTCAAAGGCCTTTAAACTGAGAATTGCCACATTCAGAGAAGAAATGGCTTAAAATGGTGATGAAGCAAGGCAACATATTTTCATCACTCATAACACAAGCATACTTTATAAGCAAGCTGGTGTTTGGTTGACTTCTAGGGATCTGAACTCTTTATCATAATACACAAGACACTTGTTCAGTAGGTTGACCTTCAATTCTTAATTAATTATTATCACTTTAAAAGTACCATTTGAGTAACTTGCTGTTACATTACACATAGGTGAAGATTTTAAACTTTACCCTGCTTTTGCTTCTATGATGAAAATATTGGTGTTTGCTTTTATGCCTCTTCACCATTTATATAACTTTTAAGGTAGATGATTTATTTAAATAGTAAGGAACAAGAATCTCGAAGGAAATGAATGAATAATTTTGAAATAAATTACTACTAAGAAAACATGTTTTATTAATAACCTAGATCATAACTTTGGATGATGAGTGACAAAAGACTACAACTTAGTAGGAAAGAATTGCTTTTGAAGGGTAGAAAATATTCCTTGAAAGATATTCAGCTAGAAGGAGAAGTATACACTTTAAAGCAATACTTATATTACCTAGGATTTAAATACATTTAATTTTTATATTTTTTATCATGATTATGATTCAGTTATCTGATTTCTCTAATTGTATTTCCAGTATGAATGTGAAGTAGTTATTGAGTAAGATAAAATTATTACTGTGTAAAACATTAACCCATATTTATAGAGCTTTCATCAGTTTTACAGATCATTGATAGACCATCTGGTTTCTAACAGATTTCTACTCGAGATGGTTATGTTTCTCATCTTTAATTGTTATCCCTTCTAATGTAACAAAATAAAACTGAAAAAAATTCTCATGGGATGTATTCATATAAGGCCTTTTAGTAAATAGTAATAATAACAACTTAGACTAAACTATTTATAGGGAAAGGTAAAAGTTGACATTCCTTCCCAGGAGCTACTTTTAAGCAAGGGGGCAATTTGAGATACTGTTGGTACATTCCAGAACTCCCCTTGGTATTAATTAGAACAATTGAAAGAAACTGTTAATTTTGATCAGCTGGTGAAAAGCCCTGCTGTTGCAGTCAGTCATTTCTATGGAGTTCAACTTTCAAGTTCATAAGCAAAAGGGTTAGATTAAAGGATTTTTCCTCCCGGTAAATCATTAGCACAAATGCATCATTTCAAAATTAATACTTTAAGATTGAGCTGTATTTTAAGGTTATAGAGTTGCTAGTTTAAAATGTGACACACAATGTATGAGTAATTCATTTCACAGTGGGTAGTATATTTTTAGTTTCCATATTTAGAGCTAAATAGAATATTTTAATTTGTGGAAAATCCATCTTTGGGGAACATGTGCTGATATTCATGCCATACATCTACATGATAATAAAGAATATTTTAGGGAAAAAAGGGACTGTAGAAAGGCCACACAATATGTTAGAAGGGGCTACAGTGAAGGGAAAAATAAAGCAGGAATGTGATGGGTGACGTGCCTTCAACAACTTTTATGTTTGTAACATAAAACTAAACCATGGGATAGTGAGAAGAGAAAGCAAGATAAGACACCACACACAATTACCCACAGGAGAAATTGCAACACAAGATTTCTCATGGACTGACACAGCAAGCAAAGAGGGTCTCAATATGCTTACCCAAGAGATCTAGCATTGACGGTCGACAAATCAGCTGTTGGTGTTTTTGATTTGCTTTCCCTTTCTATGTGGATGGTGGTTACTTTTGCTACCGCGGCTACCGCAGTGATCTCCAGGTATGTGCACTTGATGGTACATGCCGGGTGCTCTCTTAGATTGATGAGGACAACACTGGAGCTTCTGGGTATATTTGTTATTTTCTTTCGTATTTTCTTGTATGGTTTATAATGTGAATATTGTATTAATACAGTAGTTCACATATATCCGTTCACATTAAATACACAAATATAATGGTGCACAACTGAAAAGATTTGGAGGCTACTGATCTATGTAATGATTAGGTGTCAGTTATGATCAAGGTCACTTCACACCTAACATGTAGATTCTAAGCCTGTGATTTTGTGACTATATATTTGTATACAGATTCGATATCTAAAAAACTTTTTTTTTTTTTTTTTTTTTTTGCGGTACACAGGCCTCTCACTGTTGTGGTCTCTCCCATTGCGGAGCGCAGGCTCAGCGGCCATGGCTCACGGGCCCAGCCGCTCTGTGGCATGTGGGATCTTCCCAGACTGGGGCATGAACCCATGTCCCCTGCATCGGCAGGCGGACTCTTAACCACTGCGCCACCGGGGAAGCCCTAAATAACTTTATATCTATATTTTATATTGCGCAGAGGGAAGGTTTTCTGTTAACTACTTAGTAACATCAATTAAATACAAGTATTTATGTACACATCTCCACTATCTGGCCTGCAACTTGGGTGCATATCTCATCTCATCTTTGAACACTACGATTCTTGATTAATCTCTATTGAGAGGGAGCGTTTCTTAAGAAGTTACAGACATAGTTTCATTTGCCTACAAAATTCAAAAAGCATAGGATATTAGGACAGTTGTTAAATATCCATTTGTATCTCCGTAAGCATCCTTAAGTGGTAATAAGTAAGGAAGATCCAATGTAAAAAGCAAGAGCAGCTGGATGAATTCACCAAGTATGGAGGCTGAGGGGAACTAGAGGCTGGATACCAGAAGAAAGTGTACAAAACTGCTCAACCCTAATTCGCAGGGAGTTCATCACTGGGCGGTCTCAAGAATTGTACTGGTGGAAGCCAGCCTCAAAAGTTAATCAATACACATACTTTAGTTTTTCAGTTGGGGCAACGCAGGAAAGAATAGGCTATCTCATCCCTTTTCCCCAGATGGATACTTACCAGAACATAGGCTTTTGTGTAGCAAATTAATAAGAACTTTCTGGAATGGTCAGTTCACAGTTTCTCTATGTGCACTTAGGAGAGTAGCCACTAAGATATATGTGGCTCCTTTTGCTTTCTAGTGGATAGAAGAGGGTGGTTCTTAAGCTAAGCAACAGGCATTACCTGGGGAGACTGTTTAATAATGCTAGAGCTCAGGGCATTTCCCCAGATTCTGAAATCTCTAGTGTCGCCCAGGAGTCTTCCCTTTCAAAAAGCAATCCAGGGGATTCAAAAAATTCTACAAAAATACTTTTCTCTAATCCCTTATTCATATTTTTAAGCATTAGAAGTATTTTGGAATTCTCAAGTTTTTGAATTTTAGAATGGTAATATGGCATATGGCATATATCATATATTACATAATATGCCCAGTAGGTCCTGGGGTAACATGCCAGTATCAGTCAGGGTCCAGTAAAGAAAAGAGAAATCTCACTAGCTACTTCAATACTGGAAGTTTCATGTACAAGATGGATTATACAAGCATTGAAGAGATGAAAGAACAAAACAAATCTCTAGATCCAGAGAAAATAACAGCAAGAAGAGTTTATGGGAACTTAGAAGGTTAGAAAAGGGCATTGCCCAGCTGGAGCTATGAGGCTGATTCTGGAGATGCCAGAAGAAACTGGAGGTTGGAACCAACTGTGGAAGTGGTTCTGTTGGTGCAGGAAACCACAGAAAGAAGCAAGGCTCCTCCCCCGTTTCTGCCTCACATTAGTGCCAGTTACCAGTAAAACAGAATGAGAAATGAGTTGGCAAAGGAGAAAATCTCAGCCCCAGATTTTCAGAGCCAAATATGGAAGGGTGGATTGGAGTATGAGACAATACCTTAATGACAGGTTACTATGTCTATAACAAAAATCATGACTATTCACCCCAAGTATGAACAATAAATAAATGGTGTAACATATATTCAGTTGATGTTTTGTAGCCAAATGAGTTGGCTGCAAATAAAAAAATAAACTAGAGCTTTTTGGATTCTGAAGTTATGGATAAAGCAGTGTGGACTTGTACTAGTATTCTGGGTTAGAGGGAAGCATCTTCTCTGAAATTCTTCCTGAAAGATTTTTCCCTAAGCACACATTTTGCTCCTTTACTAATTGTAAACTCAAGAGAGGTAGAGTGACTTCTTTGAGAAGAATAACTAGGCACACTCAGATCATATCTGGCCTTTTCCTTCCTCCTGAGTACAAGCTTGACTCCAGAAGCAACAAGTTCCCTTCTGCTCCTTCACGTCATAAATTGGACCCAAGAAGGCTCCTTCTATGTGGGAAATCTTGTCCTAGTTCAGCTTTGCCAGTAACTGGAATTTAATAGTGCAAGCACGTGTGGCAAAGAGATCTAAAGCCACATCTACCATTTGGCCCCAGACAGTAATAAAGGTGATATTTTTGC
This sequence comes from Globicephala melas, assembly GCF_963455315.2. Taxonomy (NCBI): domain Eukaryota; kingdom Metazoa; phylum Chordata; class Mammalia; order Artiodactyla; family Delphinidae; genus Globicephala; species Globicephala melas. The sequence continues at coordinate 39,626,390 of NC_083316.1, read as the reverse complement.
CTCCTGATTTACTTAGTAGAGAAGGTAGAAAATAGTGGTATAAATATTTGGGGATCTCTAAGAGAATTTATTGTTTTATATAGTAATGCAAATTGCAAAGCTCATGATAGAGAAGGCACCTTGCAAATACTTTCTACCTCCTGATGGTAGTAGCTATTACTGTCCTTAAAAATCGTTGGTTCTTGGGAGATGTATGCAATGAGGTTCTGTCTTACAAGTAAAATATAGTCAAATAGGTTATCAGGTGTGTTGAAATTTACACTGATGAGGAAATCTAATCTGGTTGGCCTTGACTCACTCTGGAATCTTTCAAAACATGGAGCCCCCAAGCCTCTTCCCATCCAGCACTTACTGTGTTGCTGATATTCTGAGATAATATCTAGAATTAATGATTCACACTTGGGAAATGTAAAAATAGGATAAGAGAGTTAGATCCAGGATGAGGTCCTAGCCTATGAATGGAGTGAAGTTTCAGGTAAGGAATTTTGAAGAAGGAGTTGGGGGGGCAGTGCCAAATCTGAAAGCAGGAAAAGGTGATTAGGAACTGGAGGCCCATGGGGAAGTAACACCTTTGTGAAGAAGAGCTTAACCTCTCAGCTGGTAGCCCTTTGGATCCTAGAGGAAAAATCTATTTATATTAACCTTGAACCTTTGATCAACTTTAACCATTCACCACCTTTGCTAAAATCCCACTTATAAATAGCCCTAACCCCCAAGTTTAAAAATTGTGTACTATATTTATTTGTCAAGAGAGTCATCTTGGATTAACTGAGGGGATTGTTTATAATCTTGAAGTGTGATTTTCTTATTTATATTCATCTGCTGTTGCCTGTTAATTCTGCCTTCTTGCACTCTACACTGCTACCAAACTCAGGTTCAAAAGCCAATACATGAGAGGGAAGTGTTGGTAGAAATGAAAGTTTGCTTTAATTAGAAGCCTGGAAATCTGTTACCTAGTGATCGCATTTTTATAATTAAGGTTTAAGGGGAACAGAAATAGGCAAACAGGAAAGGGGCAAAAGGGCTGTTTACAAACCCTCAACTGTCAGACATCATCCCATTTCTATGGGATTAGGGGTGAAGGTCCATCTTCTGTAACTTCTTCATGATGACATAGGACACCTTATTCTTAGAGTGGAAGGTGTCAACATGAGTTGGTCACGTCTCCTTGCTGACATTTTTAGATGCCTCCTCACATACATGGGAAGAGCAAGCTACAATTATTTTGTTGCCCACAAAGATATAGATTATTATTCCTCATAATGTTAATCTCATTCTCTTGAGGCCAGTTCTTGGAACTGTGCTAGCCATAGATTCAGTATTGCTCAAGATGGAGCTGCTTGTCATGGCTACAGTTTGGTCATCATAAGTTAGCTTCTTCCCTCTTGTGGCAGTTATAGTATCTGTAAAACAACTCAGAAATGTGCATCAAACACTGAAAGATTCTGTAACTATTTTCCTAATCATTAACTGCTTGAGCTTGCTTTTTTGTGACTCAGGGAGGCTTGGGAGACTTCAACTTTTCTACAAGCAAGAGGCAGTGGGTATAGAAGGGCTTTTGTACTTGAGGGAGGGTGGCTGCAGTGTTCTTTTTGGCTTCAACACTACTGCTAACTTGTACTGCATGATGTTCTTCTACTGCTTCCTTGTACCTACATGCCTTTATGAGACTGTCTCTCTAGAAAGTCTTTCTTTGTATCTTCACATGATCAATTTGTCAATTGTTATTTAGCTCTAAAAATTTTTCCCATCTCCCACACTTGAGTCTTAACATCCTTAGATTTGACTATAATAACCTGTGCCTCCTCACATTATAGCACTGACTTCTGGTTTCTGCTCTAACGTGGAAAGAGATTAGAATTCATCACTCCTTTCCTTACAAGAGGAAAAAAATTGGACAAACTGAAAATCAGTGACATATTGGTTCTATCAAATAACTGAGGTACAGGGCAGACTGCCACTCCAAAATCCGGAGAGATAGACTCACACCAAGAAACATAGTTGAGATCTGCTTGTGTGGAGCATAAGTTTGCTGGAGCCTTACACTGGTAGGAAAACTTAGATGGTAATTTTAACAAATTATTGGAATCTGAGTGTTGACTTGCGTGAGAAGAAGAAGCTCCTGCGGTCACAGTCTTATGCAAACCATCCCTTTTTCATTGGCTTTACCTACCCAAATTTTCATGGTGGAGATCTGAGCAAGATCCCCTTATGATTCTGACAGGGAGTAGAAAGAAGCAATCATTGTGAAACGTGCTCAGAACCTTTTCCATATAAATTGGGCTATGATGAAAGAAAATCCATGCAAATGTCTACTAATTCCTTTTGTAACCTAGTAGAAATATGGGAAGATCGATTGACGGGGGAATTGAATGCGTACCTTGTATTTCTTATATTACCTTTCCTAGGAATCTGCTTTGATTGTAGTTATCTATTTCAATAATAGCAGTAGAGAGATATGATTTCTAAAACTTGTGGTAAAAACAAAGCACATCTCTACTTATTTTCATGAGGATTTGGTCATTAAATACTCTACTGTTTATCAAGGGTAGTGATGACATGAGCTTTTTGAGAAAAAATTAAAATAAAGCATCATTCACTTGATGTAAGATTCATAGTTAATTCATTTAAGTGTCCTCTAATGCATGTCTCACTGGGTATTCCGAGCTTGACAGCTCCTAGAAATGTGCCCACCTTATATAGCAAACTTTGCTTACAGGTTACGGGGTTAGAAATGATGAGTCAGATCTCAGAGCTTTTTAAATTTAAAGTTTGTTGGTACTGAGACAGTAACACATAAGTTTGGTTGGCTGAATTACAGAGTGAACTCAGGGAAACCTACTCAACCACGTTTAGGTAGGTCAGATAGTATCTGTTGCTTACCACCCCGGTCACTGCTTACCCCAAGTCTTCCCTATAGAATGATAACTAAGTTTCCTCATTACTCAGTTTCACGTTCAATTCTTCATAACTTTCTAATGTAATCCTATGATGACATACAATTTGTAGAAAGCACCTTGGATTGCTTTGCTTACTTTTCTTTTACTGGCACCAGCATGGTTTCTCTGAGCCCTTTCAACATAGTTTCTCTAAACCTGCTTCTGGACTGGATTATTTCCTATAATGCAAGAATACCACTAAAGATGCTTCACTGAAAATAGAGAATGGGCAAAACACTTAACAAATAATCATGGAAAGGTAGGTAATATTAAACAAATTTTGTGACAGGCTTTGCGTGTTTATTGTAAAATAATAATTATTTTCCTTATTTTAATTTTATTAGACAACTATTCCTTCAGCTTAGAATTTCCTATTGAAATAGGAAATATTTATCTTTGGAGACCTGTTGTAAAAGAAAATATTTTTGAAGTAGATAGATTACTCTCCAGTGATAAAAGCTACATGATTACCATTTAGATTTTCTCTGTTACTGATATTTGAGCAGCAGAGCCTTACAGAAGAGTATTGTAACTAAGAGTATTGTGACTTAGTTAACTGGATGAATTTCCATAGGAATTTCAAGTGCTCTCAAATGAACTCATTTTATTTTAACTAGAGTATGTAAAAACCTACTTTTCTTGGATATTTGTACTCACAGGACATTACTAGCAATGACCTGAATCCGTAATAAGACAACACATTTCCTTAAATATCTTCTCTTGAGCTAGACTAAAAACTTATCATCTTCCATGAATGCCAGTACTAACATAAATTTATTTCTCAAGCAGAATAATATAAACTTAGCCCAGTGGGTCGGGGGAAATTGATGTTCTGCCCTGCCATTAAGTAACAAAGAAAAAATTCCTAATCAGCATTAGAGTGTAGGCCTATGCAAAGTAAATAATATGAACCTCCAATCAGTAACAGGTAATATACAAGGTATTATCAAAGATGAATTCATTTGGGACTGACAGGAAACTGAGAAATCTGTAAGTATAGATTTATTTTATATCAATGTTTGTATCATAATATCTATATACCAAAGTATAGTGACAGAAAAATATATCACTCACAGAATGACATTTAGGGCAGATACCAACATATAACTCTAAGATTCACTTACTCTTAAATCAGAGACCTTCATATACCTATATCATTCAAGAGGAGGATGGATGTCACATAACAAAATCTGTGGGAAAAATGTTATATGAATTAAGGTTTTCTCAAATTGATTTTAAAATAGAACATACCATATTTTGCATAGGAAAACTTATTTACTTTCATTTTCTCCAGCAATTATTTGCCAAAGCTAATTTATACTTCCAAAATAAAGTGAAGAACTTCAAAGACTACCCACAGAATATTTATACAACACATGCTTTTTACAGGGTTTACATAAGAATGTGCTTGCAGTGGAAGTGGGTGGGGAAGCAGGGACAGGGAGGGAAAGAGTAGAATTTTATATGTGGTCTAAAAAGCACTTCCATTTCCCACTTTTCCCCCTCATAAATGGAGACAGGATGAACAGCTAAAATTACTAATTGGTTTACTGATCAGTTGTACTTTGTTCGATTGATTTGCAATTAATTCTGGTTTGTGGTGCACTGAAGAGGAAGGTTGGCGCCAACCTTTGAGGCAGCTGATACTTAATACCCTGCTGGAGACGGCAGGGCAGGGTATCAATATTCGGTCTGGAGACAGCTCCTAGACCCTCGTGTGAAGAATTGCTCTGCTCCCTCTTTCTAGGGAGGCTGAACTCATGTTATTTGTTTCAAGAAACAATAAAATGTAAGCTTTATAATTTTATGTTTAATCTTAAATAATTAAGAACGAAAACACCACATACAAACATAATTTGGGAGTATAAATCCTTTTGCTCATTGTCTTTCCTCTTATCTGCGTCCACATCGAGTCATACAGTCACGCATAGGCACACTCCCAATTGGCTAAAGAGAATCTGATGAACTGATTTCTACTAAGTAAAAAAGGATTAATAAAAACTTAAGTATTAACCTTCCTAGGTTAATTTTAAATGTCATTTCCATTTTAAATATCAGAGTCAGAGGGCTGAAGAAATAAAGCTCTAATATTGAAATTACCATTATTAGACAATCAATGGGTTAAAAGTGTGGAAGGCAAAAATACCATATTGGTCTTCATGACATTGTGCATTTGCTGACTCTGCTAATATTAGTCCCTCTCTATCGACCCCCTACTAAGAAAATTATGAGTTTGGTGCCTTCTGTTCTTTTTTTTTTAAACTTATATAGATATTTATGAAGATTGATTATTTTATTGAAGTATAGTTGATTTACAATGTCCTGTTAGTTTCAGGTATACAGCAAAGTGATTCAGTTATACACATATATATATATATATATTTCAGATTCTTTTCCATTATAGGTTATTACCAGATATTGATTATAGTCCCCTATGCAATACAGTAAATTCTTTTTATCTATTTTATATATAGCAGCATGTATCTGTTAATCCCATACTCCTCATTTATCCTCACCACCGCCCCCCGCATTCCTCCCATAAGTTTGTTTTCTACATCTGTGAGTCAGTTTCTGTTTTGTAAATAAATTCATTTGTATTACTTTTTAGATTCCACATATAAGTAATATCATATAATATTCGTCTTTGTCTGACTTACTTTGCTTAGTATGATAATCTCTAGGTCCGTCCATGTTGCTGCAAATGGCAATATTTCATTATTTTTTTATGTCATGCCTTTTGTTCTGTTTTTTTGTTTGTTTGTTTGTTTGTTTGCGGTACGCGGGCCTCTCACTGTTGTGGCCTCTCCCGTTGCGGAGCACAGGCTCTGGACGCGCAGGCTCAGCGGCCATGGCTCACGGGCCCAGCCACTCTGCGGCATGTGGGATCTTCCCGGACCGGGGCACGAACCCGTGTCCCCTGCATCGACAGGCGGACTCTCAACCACTGTGCCCCCAGGGAAGCCCATGCCTTCGGTTCTTAAGTGATATTTTTTCTGTCCATGTCCAATCTTTTATAAGACTTTTAACAGGGTTATTTGTTTACTGTATTGTTTTATAATGAGGAATATATTAATATCAATATTATTAAACTATATGATCTTGTTTAATAAGAATTGAAATCATAATTAATGCATATTTTTCTGGCCCTAAAATCTAAAATCCTCCTATATAGATACAAAATGTGAAGTTTCACAAAAAAATTTTAAACATTACTTGTATATTTTCATAATGGTAAAATATCTCTCACATTAACTGCTGACTCTCTGAAACATGTGCACACGTTTTTCTTCCACTTATACCTGAATAACCACTGAGTCAACTAGGATTGCATTGGGGCGCACTTAGCAGAAACCTAACTAAGTGGCTTAATACATGTCTGCTTGTTGGTTTATTTTTCTTACCCGACATGGAGCCTACAGTTAGGCAAGCCATGGCTGATACTGCTACTTAAGAACTAGGCTCTTCTCTTCCTACTTTGCATCCTTAGGGCATGACTAATTTTCATGGTTGATAATCATCTGTTCCACTTTTCAAGTAGGAGGATGGATAAAGAAAAGAAGGCGAAAAGCAAAACAGCCTTGGCTGGCCCATCCAGTAACTTGAGCTCATTGGTTAGGAGTGCATCACATGGACATACCTAATTACAAGGAATTCTTAAAAGTAAATAGGTTGAATGACACACTGCCATCTTAAAACAAAGATGGAGTTCTCTTTAAAAAATGAGAATTGATATTAAATATAATATTTACTTATTTAATATCTGTATTTAAGGCTCCAAGATTTTATATTCTTTCGTTTGTTTACCTTACTCTATTTGAAGTTACGTATTTAATGTTTATTTCTATCTTTTCCTAGTAAGATAAAAGCTCCAAAAGAGTGGAGACTTTGTTTTCTTTTAGCTCATTTTATTTTTAGGGCCTAGACCAGTTCTTGAAATATAGTAGTCATTTAATATATATTTGTTGAATGAATGAGTGAATAAATTTATTCATTCATCAATTCAGTACAAATATATTAAGCATCTACTTTGCATCCCAATGCTAACCAGCATGCTAAGTATTAAAAATACAAACTCAAATAATGTCAGTTTCATAACATCAAAGTGCTTAAAGTTTGTGAAGAATTCAGTCATGGAAACAGGTGAAATGATATGTGATAAAGGCCACCATCAAGGTTTGTACTGAGAAGTTTTTCTGGAGACAGGGCATCTAAATCCAGGTTCAAAACAAAAGGTTCTATGAGCTGGGGGAAGTATGGTGGGGATTAGATGGACAAGAGAGGGAGGAGATATGTTAATCAATAGGACAGAAGAATAGTATATGAAGTCAGGAGCTCCTGGTACAGTCAGGAAACCCTAAGTAGGCTAATATAACCAGACAAGAGTTTGTGTGTGTTGGGCATGGGGGAGAGGGTGGTGGGGGTGTGTTGACTGTGTGAAGAAGGTTAAAGTTGGAAAACAAAGGCCAGGTTATAAAAGGCTTATTAGTCAAGCTAAGGAGTTTGATCTTGAAGGCAAATAGAAAGTTTGACACTGGTGTATGACATGATATGATTTTTAAAGGTACATAAGGTAAATTAGAGGTAAGGAAAAAGTCGAGAGCAAAAAGACAGTTTAAAATGAGTTGGATGAGGGAATAAGGGAGATGAATTCCTTAAGAAGTGAGAAATTACATGACATGGCAGCAGTTTAGGTGGTGGGTTAGTGTAACAAAGGAAAGGAAGAGTCATGGATGACATGATTTCTGAACTGGTTACACAGAAATACAGAAGGTTTACACCTTAGTGGGGGACAAAGGGGAGAGTTCGGTTTTACAAGTGTTCAGTTGCATTTTCATTTCTTAATAATGTTTCTTTACCCTTTGTTTTCCTCTCTCATGGTAATTAATTGAAAATAATTTAAATTCTCCAGTTTGTAACACCCACTGAATACGCTATTAGCAACATTAGAATCTTTTCTTACCTTTTCAAGTTAGACTTCACAGGGTTTTCTGTATATAGTTCCTTATAGAAAAAAAAATGCCTAAATTAACTTGAAGCAACTTGTGGAATTAATTTTAAGTATGACATAACTTCTTTTTTTCCCCCACATATTACTTCAGAAAATTTATCCTGCTATAAAGCAAGTTTCAATGAGTAAACAAAGAATGTATTCAGCTTACTCCGTTGTAAGTTTCACTTGGCAATGAGAACAGTCCCATCTCACCTGGAATATATTTTACAAAAGAGGTACCTATTTGCATTACTATAGTTTTAATTTCAGCACAGATGAGTTCTGATTTCCAACAATCCTGATCTTGAACCTTGTTCTTGTGTAATTTATTAACACCTGATAATGGAGGCCCTGTTTATAAATGGACATTTGTTTCTTTTCAGCAAGAATGTGACGGCATGCCACAGATGTATAACCAAAAGAACAAAATAGGGCAAATAATAAGTTGTTCAGACTCCGTAGAACTAATAACTTAGGTGCATGATTTGAAATATTGAAGAACAGTGATCAGAAAATGAATCTCAGACTACATATTACTCTGGAGTGCCCTTTTCACTCTATTGTGATCTTGCTTCTGGTGCTGAATGAGTTTCCAGCTCCATTTATAATCAGCTACATTAGGGACACTATAGTCACCACAGAGCATCCCCCTGAGAATGGTGAGAGGGTTTCTTGACTCCAGTGTAAGAAAGTTATCTGTCACTTTATCTGATTGAGCGCTTTTAACTGATGCCAAGCCTGCTTATATAAAGGCATCCATACTTTCTCAGAGAAGCTTGTGTGGTTAGCAAGGATGTGAGGCAAGATGGAGGGGGGGAGGAGAATGCCTTTGCTGAATGAATAAATTGATCCATGTGACTTTTTTAATCCGATCTATTCATTGTGATATTTAGTCGTACAGCTTCTCAACTGGGAGAACATGAATCCTTATGGGACAATTTCATGACTTATGTCAAAATTTAGCCAGCGTGTCACATTATTTATGTGTTATAAATCAAGAACCCTGATGTTGAATCTAAGAAATCTATAGATCTAGTGCTTGATAAAGAGAAAGCTACATGTTCTAGTATTCAAACTATCAAATCAATCACTTACTACTAATTGAGCACTAGTCCAAGGACAGTAGTTGGTAGAGAGAATGTTAATAAGGCATAAGATGCAATTCTTAAGTTCACAGATAAATAATTATCATACCACGTGACATTGGTGATGAATCTACAGGGTAAGAAAATGGAAAAAACCACCATGAGGAGAAAGAGAAGCACAGAAATACAGGAGTTGAATTAAATTGTGAGAGACAGTGGAGAGGGTGGGAAAATAAATCATTATATCTTTTTTGTTTGTTTTTTATATCACATCCTTTTTAAAAGTACATTCTCAAAAAATAGATGTGGTGCTTTAAGACAGCATCTTCTGCATGAACCACACCGCAGATCTGTGGTTCCCTACAACAGGAATAACAAATAAAAGCTGTGCTTATTAAAAACCATTTGAAGGGAAGAGGAAAAGTTTGAGTGGAAAAGAGTTCAAAAGATGCATTCTCCAAAAGCAAGCTTATGAGAGATGTGCTATTTGGGTCTAAAGTAATTGTCAAGGTACAACCATACCCCAAGGGACGAATAACTTCATCACAGGTCAAGAAGCAGGTAAAGAAGACATGGGCAAGTCTTATAGACATGGAAAAGGAGTAAATTTTATGTATGATTTGGAAAGAAGGAGTAGGAAGAATATTGCAAACAGAACAGAGGATAGGAAATTGATGAGGCTGTTAATAAACATTATGACAGGGCCAGTGTTTAAATGCTATACAATAGAATGGGCATTATGATTGATAAGATGCTGGGATGCTACCATGTAGATGGTAAACAGTGCGTGCCCCAGACACTCCAAGTGTCTATGCTGTTCTAGTCCCTTCCATGAAACTCTCAAGAGTTTTCCCAAATCCTCAATTAAGTGCTTAAACCTGGAGCAGCAGGGTCTTTAGAACCTGTCCCAGATCTAAGGTCACCTTCCATTCTGATTGCAGCACTAGTGCTAGTGGCTTACTATTATTCTAGCATTGGGACATCAAAAAAATACTTTAAAATGTATTTTAGTGTTTTTCTATACCAAAATGAGGATAATGCCTTAGGAAATTTAGAAATGGGACACAAATTTATAGACTTGTACAGTTATAGTGGTGCAGATGTATTGTTCTTAACAGAAATTAATTTGAAATAGGGCTCTATAGCAGAAGCACCACAATCACATAGAAAACAGAAAATTTTCTTCAGTATCTATAAGCACTCTGTGTCTATCATTGGGCTGAGTTTTGGGAGTAATGGGAATGGATATAAAATGTGTGTAGAAAAATTTAGAAATCTTACAGCTGCAAGGGGTTTTATTTTTCTCATTTTCATAATAGTTAAGCATACCGGGTAACAGGTACTAACAGGAAAATGACTATTGGATATTTTCTCTGTATTGTTTTCATGCAGCATTTTTCATATGGGTAACAAAGTGTACGTATTTGACAGTAATGGAATTTAACTTTTTCTTTCCAAATTCTGAAAGATTGTATTTCATCTCTTATACATGTTACAGCTACCAAAACATCAGGCCATACTTCTATCATTTCTTCCCCTAAGATCTTAACATATTTTACTTTAATTTTTGTTTTTACAATCTTCCTCCAGGTAATATTTATCCATTTAACTTTTTGCTCTCCAATCCTCTTTTCTCAAAGTTATTTTAATCCATTTTCCACATAGCCAACAGTTGGGTTTAATGTGATGGTTGTTATTATCATTATTTTATATTACATTCTGCTTAAAAACCCTCTGTGGTTTTTCATTGTCTTTAGGATAAAAACAGAAGTTTTCCACAATCTATCCTGCCTAGTTACCTTTCCAATTTTTCCTTGTGCATCTTACTCTCCTATGTCTTCAGCCTTCCACCCTTCCACAGACACACATTCTGCTTCAGCCAACTTCTTTTACTTTTTGAAAGTGTCACATGATCCTTAAACTTTAAGACTTTATACCAGACATTCCTTCTGTCCGAAATCCTTTTATCCCCTCTAGTCTTCCACACTCAGACAACTCTTACTGATTCTGCAGATCTCAACCATTTCATCTTGAATTGTCTTCCCTATGCATGTGTAGACTATGTAACACTGATCACCATGTCTTGAATGTCGTAGATGCTTGGCAAATATTAGTTACATAAATACATAAAGAACACCCCTCAACTTCCTATCCTCTTTTTAAATCAGTTTGGAACATGACTTTACTGAATTTTTTTTTTTTTTCCTGTACTTGAAGAGGAGATGTCCTTTTTGCCATCCAAGGCTAATTCCTCCACAGGAACTCTCATCACCATTTCCTAAAACCCCTTACACAAAACCATCTTTCATTACTTATCCCTTCCTACTTAGATATTGTCAAATTTTCCCTATTTTCATTGAATAGGTTTTTGGCATCTTAAATGTAAGTATAAAAATAAGGATACTTATTACTTACATATAAAAGGAGACATTATAGATTTCCTAAGAGTAAATTAAAACAAAATAAATCTCACCATCCATATTTTCTTTATATTTCTATAATTCTCTGGTTGATGCCAAGCATGCTACATTACAGGACCAAAGTAAGCTACTCAAATTGCATTGTTTATTGATTGAATCCATTTGAAACATACAGCAGGAAGTAAGGGAAAAGAGATGAAGTAGGTTTACACACTTCGAAAAGGGTATAGTGGGATGGACTAACCACACTACCCAAATCCTATGGTATTTAATGTTCATATGGAAAGTAGGTGAAACTAAGTACAGAAGCAAGTAGCTTGTGAGACATTTTAGACAAGATAAAATAAGTAAAGTATATGTGTGATCATAGATAGGAAGGGATAGAAGGACCAAATAAATGATAAATGTTCATATACTCATCACTTCCCCATTGACAATGTGGATATCAGGACCAGAGTTGTAGGCGTGCAAAGGCACTCAGCACATGAAACTTTCTTGGAGCCAAACGCACTTGCTCTATTAGAGAGATGCATGGCTCACAGGACAGCACGCACTTCTGCACTACCACTCCTCATGCTGCTTCTGCCTGGGATATCTGTCTTGCTTCCATCTCTGTCTGAGAGATCCTCACCACGTTTCAACTTCCTGGTCAAGCCGTGTGCCTCTAAGAACGCTTGATCTCCGCTTTTGAAATTCTAGGTGCTATTGTAGCAGAAGAATATCCTCTACGTTGCTAAATAGAAAATATTTTAACGTAGAAAATGTCCTTCTCATATGTTATACATAATTATATATCTGTAACGTGTATCTGTAATACATATATGTAATAATATGTTTGCAGATAGTTTGAATTATTGTTGAATTTGTGTTCTGTGGACCACCTGTCAAATGCTGCGCCTTGTCAAAGATATGTATTTTTCCAGGACATCGCTAGTAAATATTAATGTTTGGATTTTAGAGAAAGCGATACATACAGTTTTATTTCTAGTAGTGTAAATCTAGTAGTGATGCCTGCTAATTCAATTTTGTGTGCATATTTCCTCATTTATAAATATGTATCTATATATTATAAATAATTGGATTAATTATAAAAATATGAGGTTTTTTTTTATGTTCTTTGCTCTAGAGAGCTAGAATAGTTATTTTAACTTCGATTAAGGCTAGAATGAATATTTATTAAAAAGGGAATCCTAGTAAAGAGGGGAATCAAGGGTACTTTCGATATTTAAACATTCAGTAAAAATTGTTAAAGTGAAAGATTATTACCAGTATCTTCTCTTTAAAAAAATCATGCAAGTATTTCATGTTTTCTTTTTATTAGAGAGAACTATTACTTCAATAAAAAATTGTGAGTTTCAGAAATAGTACTTAGTGATTCAAAACATAGAAAGTTAATTGCATGGTTAAATATATGTACCCAGGACCCTCTGAAAAGTTATGGTCCTAAGACCTATATAACATGTTCCTATTTTCCTAGTACTTGCTTATTTGCTTTTTATCAATAGGAGTTTTACAAGGTCTTTATTTTCGCAGGCAATTTACTAGTGAGTTGTTGTAAAGAAATCTCAGCTAGGCACTTTGATTTCCCAACATTCTAGGTTACATTCTCATTCTTGTTTTTTACTAAGTTTTTTGCTTTCAAATAATTAATCAGAATTTTATTTTTTAAGGGCTTCTTGAGTTCCTTAAATCAATCACCTTTTCTCTACTTATGGCTTCCATATGATTGCTTCGATCATTTTAGGTAAAGAAATGGAACAATTTTAGAAAAATTATTATATATACTTCAGTTCTGAATCTGTTGCTTTCACATATTACTACTTATTCAATTTTTGTTCAGAATTCTTTACACACATGTGTTCTATGTGTTGCGTGCCAATTGCAAAATGTATGAAATTATTTTCTAAACTTTTCTTTTCCTTAACAACAAATAGATTATTTTAAATTTAAATTTGATTAACATTGGGTTATTTTCTAATGAAACAATAATAGTAAATTATAACAAAGGGAGAATCAAAGGCCAGAAAGTGTTCTTGCCTTCCATATTCAAAGATTCAGTAAATATTTGTTAAAGTGAAAGATCATTAAAAGAAAATATCTTTCTATTCAATTTCCCATAAAGGTAGGGGGTGGGCAGTGGGATTAGTAGTCTGGGGTTTCTTGAATTTAATTGCCTGAGAGACTTAATATGCTACTTAGTAACTTCTTTTACCTGAAACAAATACCTTCTCTGTTTCTCTCTATATAGAGATGTAGAGCTGAGCTCACCAACTGTCTGTCTTTTGTATTCCTCACTCATTCTTTTACATGTTTATCGTGTTGAGAACACAAAAATAATTCGTGAACCTCAGTTTTTGAAAAGTTGTTTTTTACCTCAACAAAACCATCATTCTTCTGAATCCATATTGCCCCCTTCTCCTTTACCTGTTTCCACATATATACATATATATTAGATTTCTCCCCGAGGTCTTTCCCTTGTACCTCTTTTCTTTTGTCTTTATTCTGAGGTGTAATCAACTCAAATGTCTTTAACTGTCAACTGTGCAAATGACTCCCAAATCTCCATCTTTTACAGTGAAACTGCTCCAAATCTTACATTTTCTTACTTTTAATTTTTTTCTCATTTTTCTCCATAAGTACTGTTTCTTTACCTACCCTATTTTACATAAAATTCTTGAGGTACAGCCTTTATTTTCATCCACACTTTGTAGGTAGCTTCTTTGTCTTTTTAATCTTTTATTATTGCAAAGCTGCTCTAGTTTTATTTCCCAGCCACTAGTGCTCATTAGAATTTCTTGTCTTTATCTTTGTAATAAATAAGTAGGTACCTTTTTTCATTAATTTACTTAGAACACAGTGAACCCATGAGGAGTTTAATTTGAATTGTTATTATAAACAAACTATATTATTCAAAATTTGTATAACTAATTCATGCTGCATTTTAGAATTCTAATTTTTAAAATTCAGGCCCAAATGTTTAGATATCAAGCTTCCTGGCTTGAATTTAAAGATAAAAATATGTTAAATAATACCCATTGATTAATTAAAAACTAATTCAGAAGAAACAGGGACCATAAATTTTAACCTAGAAATTTTACAGGCTCTTGTTTCAAAGGAACAGTATAATTCTTAATTTTGAACAGTGTACAGTTCTGTGAGGTTTGGCAAACACAGCCAAGATTTAAATGGCTCCATCATCCCTCCAAATGTCCTACTAACCTTTTGTAGTCTCCTCCTGCCAACCCTAGGCCCTGGCAACCACGATCTGTTTCTTGTCTCTATTGTATTGCCTTTTCCCAAACGTCGTGTAAATGGAACCATCCGTTGTGTACTCTTTTGGGCCTGGCTTCCTTCACTTAGCAAAATGCATTTGCAATTAATTCACGTTGTTGCATGTATCAGTCATTTTGTTACTTCTTATTGCTGATTAGTATTCCATTATAGTATCAGTATTCCATTACATGAGGGTATCAGTTTAACCATCACCAGTTAAAGGACATTTGAGTTGTTTCCAGGTTTTGACAATCATGAGTAAAGCTGCTCTAAACATTTGCATATAGATTTTTGTGTGACCACAAGTTTTCATTTCTCTTCAGTAAATATCTAGAATTGCTGGGTCATATGGTAAATATGTGTTTAAATTTAAAAGACAAGTCTGTTTTCTAAAGTGACTCTACAGTGTATGTTTCCACAGGGGATGCATTGATGTCCAGTTGTTTTAAATCCTTGCAGCTACATTGTGTTGTTAATTTCTTCATCTTTTAAAAAAAATAAAAATTTTTAGTCATTCTGTTAGATGTGTATTGGCATCTTGTACCACTACAATGGTGGTACAAAATTGATTTA
This sequence comes from Globicephala melas, assembly GCF_963455315.2. Taxonomy (NCBI): domain Eukaryota; kingdom Metazoa; phylum Chordata; class Mammalia; order Artiodactyla; family Delphinidae; genus Globicephala; species Globicephala melas. The sequence goes on along the minus strand of NC_083316.1, from coordinate 39,611,110 downwards.
ATTTGCATTTCCCTAAAGACAAATAATTATTAGTATCTTTTCATGTGCTTATTTGCCATCTGTCTATCTTTTTTGGTGAACTGTTTCCCCAAAAGTTTTGTCCATTTCTTACTGGATTGCTTTCTTATTCTTGAATTTATGCATGTATGTATGTATACATACACAAATATAGACATATTGATATATATTTTTTCCTGGGTACATATCCTTTGTCTCATGGATTTTTCAAATATTTTCTCCTAGTCTAAGAATTATCCTTTTTTTTTTTTTGCACTGCTCTAAGTGCACTTAGAGCACTTCTGCCCCTGATTTATAGTAAAACTTGCCTTTTTCTTAAAAGACTATTTTTTAGAGTACTTTTAGGTTTACCACACAATTGAGAGGAAGATACAGAAATTTCCTATATACCTTCTGTCTCCATGCCTGCATAGCCTCCCCCATTATCATTCACCAGAATGGTACATTTTTTACTGAGGATGATCCTACATTGACATATCCTAATCACCCAGAGTCTGTAGTTTACCTTAGCGTTCACTCTTGGTTGTTCTGTAAGCCTCCAGGACCTGTGGTTTGGTGTCTGACGTTAGCTTATGGGAATTCTCAATCATTATAGTTTCAAATATTTCTTCTGTTTCTCTCTCTTTTACTTCTTCTGATATTTTGATTACATGTATATTATCCTTTTTGTAGTTGTCCCACAGTCCTTGGATATTCTCTTCTGGTTTTTGCCAGTCTTTGTTCTCTTTGCTTTTTGGTTTTGAGGATTCTAGTGATATATCCTCTAGCTCAGGGATTCTTTCCTCAGCTGTGTCCAGTCTACTTATATGTCCTTCAAAGTCATTCTTCATTTCCGTTACAGAGTTTCATCTCTAGTGTTTCTTGTTTTTGATTCTTTCTTCAGATTCATATCACTCTGCTTAGATTACCCATGTGATCTTGCATGCTGTCAGTGTTATCCATTAGAGCCCTTAGCATATTAATCACAGTTTTTAAATTCTCTATCTGGTAATTCTAACATCCCTGCCTCCAGGTCTGCTTCTGATGCTTGCTCTGTCTCTTCAAGTTGTGCTTTTTGCCTTTTAAGCCTTGTAATTTTTGATTGATAGCCAGACATGCTATACCAGGAAAATGGAACTGCTCTAAGAGGCCTTTAGTAATGTGGTGGTGAGGCGTGAGGGGAGAGGGCAGGTGTTTGATAGTCCTATGATTAGGTATCAGTCTTTTAGTGAGCCTGTGCCTCTGTACTGTGAGCTTCACAGGGTTTCCTTTTTTCTCCCCCCTTGGGTGGGACAGGATGGTTAGAGTGGGCTGGAGTTTGTTAACATATTTCCCTTCTCCCAAGGAGAAGGCTAGGCTCAGCTGGAGTTGGATGGTTCTCTTCCCCTTGGTTAGTTAACTAGTTTCACCTGAAGGTAGGCCTCGTTAAAAGGAATGGAACGGTCTGCAAATGGTTCCTTTTCAAAATGGTTCCTTTTCCCTCCCACCTGCCAGGAGGCTGAGGGGATTTCTCTTCCATATTTACTGTGGGAGTTCAGTTTACCACTCCTGGTGGCAAATCTCACAATACTGATGATGGAGTCTTCCTGGAGTTTTTAATCTCTTGAGTTGTCTGCACTGAGCCTTCAGCAATTTGTCAATTAAAGTTCAAGTTTTCCTACCCACCCGTGGTTCCCGTGGAGGTTTCTTTTCGTGAGTCTCTGCTCTGGTAAGCCAAGACTCCCTTTACCTGTCTGTTTGTGTCCAAACTTGGGAGTAGTGTTTTGCTCTGTGTCCTCCCCTATCTTATGGATGCAAGAAGAATTGTTGATTTCTTAATCTATTCAGCTTTTTACTTGTTATTAGGACAGCATGGTGACATCCAAGCTCCTTTCATGTGGAACCAGTGAATTATTTTTTCATTCTCTTAACAATGTCTTTCACAGAGCAAACTATTTTAATTTTGACAAAGTCCAATTTATCTTTTTTTTTTCTCTAAAAGATTATATTTTTGGTGATGTAGCTAAGAACTCTTTGTTTAACCTAAGGTCAAAAAGGTTTTCTCTTGGGCTTCCCTGGTGGCGCAGTGGTTGAGAGTCCGCCTGCCGATGCAGGGGACGCGGGTTCGTACCCCGGTCTGGGAAGCTCCCATATGCCGCGGAGCGGCTAGGCCCGTGACCCATGGCCGCTGAGCCTGCGCATCCGGAGCCTGTGCTCCACAACAGTGAGAGGCCCGCGTACTGCAAAAAAAAAAAAAAAAAAAAAAAGATTTTCTCTTCTTTTTTCTTACGCAAATTTTATAGCTTTATATCTTTTGGTAGATCTTTAAATTATTTAGTGCTAATTTTTGTTAATAGGTGAGGTTTAGATTAAATTTTTTGTTTACAAAATGGATGACCAATTGTTGTCAGCAACATTATCTGAAAAAATCTCTTATTTTTCACTTAAATTGTATGCGTTTTGTCAAAAATCAATTGCCAGTATTTGTGTGGGTACATTATTGGATGTTCTATTCTGCTAAATTGATCTATGGGCCAACCTTGACAACAATACCACACCGTAGTCTGGAAATCAATTAGTGTGAGCCTTTCAACTTCATTCTTTTTTCACAATTTTTTTTGGACAATTCTAGTTCCTTTCTTTCCATATAAATTTTTGAATCAGCTTGTTCATCTCTCCAGAAAGTTCTGTTTGCATTTTGATTGAGATTTCTTCAAATATATAGATCAATAGAGGAGAATTGTCATCTTAAGAATATTGTATGCCAATCCATGAACGAGGTATATCTCTCCATTTATTTAGGCCTTGTTTGATTTCTTTCATCAATATTCTGTAGTTTTCAACCTAAAGTTAGTAAATATATTTTGTTGGATTTAATGCTATGTATTTTATTAATATCAGTGCTATTATAAATGGTACTTTAAATTTGAATTCCAATATTGTTAATATATTCAATTGATTTTAATGTACTGACCTTGAAACTTGTAACTTTTCTAAACTCACTTATTAGTTCTATGATAGTGTTTTTTAGATCAAGAGGTTTTTTTTGTTTGTTTTTTATGTAGACAATCGTCATTTGCGAAAGAATAGAATTTTATTTCTTCTTTTCTAATTTATATTCATTAAATTTCTTCTTTATGCCTTATTGAACTGATGTTAGGACCCTAATACAGTGGTGGATAAGAGTGGAAAGAGAGAACAATCTTACCTTTTCCCAATCTTAAGTGTAAAATGTTCAGGTTTTCATCATTAAAAGAATGTATAAAAAGATTGAATTAAAACTATTTGTTCATTAAATGTGTGATAAATTGTGCAGTAAAATCATCTGGGCCTTAAGTTTTCTGTTGGAAGGTTTTTAACTATGAATTCAGTTTCTACAGTAGATATTGTCAACTGAAGGGACCCATGAACTATAAAGAAGCAAAATGCAATTTATTAATCTGGGGTCTTAGAACTGCAATTTATGAATCACAGATTCCAGAGGAACCCAGAATATTGTCCCAACAGAGGAAAATGGGTGAGGGCTTTTATGAGAAAACAGGGAAAGTTCATGCAGGGTTATACAAATTGTTTACCAAATATTTGGATTGGAGGGTACATTTTTTCTGTACATACAATTGGGTTATAGAACACATCTCATTTGTCACTAGGGAAAGGTATATTTTCTTTGTCCTGAAAAAGTCCCATTCTCAGCATTATTTCCTTTTGGCAACTCACCAACTATTCAGCAGTTTTATTTCAGAGTCTTTAGCAAAGGTTCAGCTCAGGCAGTAAACATAGAGGTCCTTAGGTCACGTCTCATTCATTCCTGACATAGCTCCTTTCACAATATAATACTATTCAGATTATCTGTTCCTTCTTGAGTAACTTTGGTAGTTTGTGTCTTTCAAGGTATTGATCTATTTCATCCATGTTTTCAAATTTATCTGAATACAATACTATTCCCTTATTATTCTTTTAATATCTGTTGGGTTTTGAATGATGCATCTTCTCTTGTTCCTAATATTGATAATTTGAGTTTTTTCTTTTTCTTTTTTTCTTGGTCAGTCTGGGTAGAAGTTCATCAATTTTATTGATTTTTTTCAAGGAACTAATTTTTGTTTCTATTAATTTTCTTATTTTAATTTCTTTGAGTTCTGTACTTATTATTTTCTCCTATTTGTTTTGTATTTATTTAGAAGTCCATTTTCAAATATTAGAATATTTTAAGAATATATTTTTGTTATCGATTTTTTAAATTTTAATTTGATTTTATATGGACAGAGTATAACCTTTGTATGATTTGTATTTTCTTTAAGTTAACAAGGTTGATTTTATGGTACAAAATATGATCTATCTTAATTAATGTTCCATGTGCACTTGTTAAGAATGTGTATAAGAAGAGCTGTCATTGTAAGAAGTTTATATATGTAAGTTAGATGAATTTGATAGAGAGTGCTTTTCTGGTCTTCAATATTTTAACTTTCATTTTCTGCCAATTAGTTCTATCTAGTGCTGAGAGAGGAATGTTGAGGTCTCCAACTGTAGTTGTGGATTTGTCTATTTCTCTTCCAGTTTTGCTTTATGTATTATGAAACCCTGTTGTGGGTGCATACATATTTAGGATTTCTCTGTTTTCTTTGAGAATTGAGTCCATTATCATTATGTCGTAGCTCCCTTTAACTGTGGTAGCATTTCTTATTCCAAGTCTTTTTTTGTCTAATATTAATATAGCTACTCCAGCTTTTAAAAAATTTGTTTTCATGTTATATCATTTCCCATCCTTTAACTGTATATGTAAAATGTGTTTATTGTTGACAACAGTCAGATCTTGCATTTTAATCTAATCTTACAATTTCTCTTTTAATTTGTGTGACTATTAAAATGACTGGTATAAATTTTACCATCATGGTACCTGTTTCTGCTTATGCAGTTGCTTTTTTTTGGGTGGGAGGGGAGCTATTTTCTTTCTTTTCCCCTCCCTTCCTTTGGGTTGATTAAGCATTTATTTATGATTTATGTTTTTCTACTTTTTTATTATTTATACATTTTTAACTATACTAGGAATTTCCTAAGTTTTACAACATACAACTTAATTTAATTAGAGTCTGCCTTTAAATAATATTACATTGCTTCACATGTTGTGTAAGGACCTTAAATACATATATTTTTAAAATTTCCACCTCCCAACCTCTGGGCTATTTTTGTCACACATATTACTTTTACATATTCTATAAACACAAAATACATTGCTACTATTTTTGCTTTAGATAATGTGATGGTTAATTCTGTGTCAACTTTGAGATTGTTTTTGTATGAGATTAACATTTAAATTGGTGAACTTTGGGTAATACAGACTGCCCTCCATAATGTGGGTAGACCCCATCCAGCTGAAGGGCTGAATAGAAAAAATGACTGGCCTTCCTGAGAATGGAAAAAAAATTCTCTGGCAGATTACTTTTGGACTAGAGCTGCACCATTGGCTCTCATGGGTCTTGAGCCTACTGGCCTATCCTGCAGATTTTGGACTTCCCAGCTGCTATAATCACATGAGCCAATTCTTTACAGTAAATCTCTGTCTCTCTCTGTACCTGTATCTCTTTCTGTATCTCTCTGTCTCTGTCTCTGTCTCTTTCCCTCTCCACCCCCCTCTCTTCATATGTATACCTGGAGACCTCTAACTAATACAGGTAGTTACATTTCAGAGTAATTAAAGGAAGAAATATATTTATTTTATTTTATTTTTTTACCTTTGTTTATTTTGTTTTACCTTCCATGTTCAGTAAACTTCATTTCTTCGTACAAATTCAAGTTTCAGTCTGGTATAATTTTCTTCAACCTGATAAACTTCTTTAATATTTCCTTTAGTGCTGGTCTTCTAGCAATAATTTCTCTCTTTGTTTCTCTGAAAGAGTCTTTATTTTAAATGCATTTGTGAAGTATATTTGTGGGAAGTGAATTTTTTCTTTTTAGCACTTTTAAATATCACTCCATTGTCTTCACATGTGTGGATTCTGATAAGTGTAATGTCATTTATGTCATTCTTATTTCTCCATTGGTAATGTATCATTTTTCTTTTTTTTCAAGGAGTTCTTCATTTTTCTCTGGCTTTGGTAATATATACGTGTGTGTGTGTTTTAAATTTATCTTGCTCAGTGTCTCTGAGCTCTTGGATCTTTGGTTTGTTATTGTAAACTGTGGAAAATTATTGGCAATTATTTCTTCAAATATTTTTTCTTCCCATTCTGGAATTCTGATTTTATGTAAGTTATCTCATTTGATATTGGCTCAAAGTTCTTAAATCCTTTAGTCTTTTATTCTATTATTGTCATCATTATTATTATTAATTTATTTTATCTTTAGTTTGGGTCACCTCTTTTGACTTATCTTCAAGTTAAGTCTTTTATTCTTTCCTTAGCTAAGTTGTATGTACTTTCTTTAACTGAATCTATGAGCCTGTTGAAGGCATTCTTCTTTTCTATTACATGCTTTTGTTTTCTGTTTCTAGCATTTCCATTTAATTCTTATAGTTTCCATCTCTGCTGAAATTATCCATCTGATTTTTCATTTTGCCCACCTTTTCTATTAGAACCTTTAACACATTGATTATATTTATTAAAAAAATTTCTCTCAGTTGCAACATATGTGTTATATCTGAGTTTTTCTTTATTAACCTCTTGGCAGTGAGTTGTTTTTTCCTTTTTTTTTCTCTACTTCATAATTTTTTGTTGTGGTTGAGTGCTATATATTTTATGTAGAATAATAGAGACTGAAATAAATAGTTGTAATGTCTGGAAATGGGAACAGCATTCTTTTTGTTATTCCTTTAGTATCAGGGTTTAATTTAATCGAATGAGGAGATGAAGTGGATTTGAGGTTTGTCATTGCTATGGTTACCCTCAGTGAAAACAGGGTTCAAAATTTTCTAATGATACTGTGTTTACGTTGAGGGCTTGTATGCCAAGGAGATTTTCTCAATGCCTGCTCCATCCTCAGCTTTTATTCTTTTCTTTGTTTTAAAGCTCAGAGATTGTCTCTCTCCATGTTCTTATGTGTCTCTCAGCAGCATTACCCTCTTAATTGTTACTCAATGCTTATTTGCCTGGTAGCAGGAGTTATTCTCTGTTGTTCTGGTTAAACCTCAGTCTTAGGCAGTCACTGTTTCCAAGAAGGAGAGAAATCAGAGAGACTAAGAATGTTAAAAACACTTAACCCACCGTTGGTAGCTTCGAAGATGGAGAAAGGGACCCCTTGATTTTAATGCCCTTTTTATTGCCTTAATTCACCTGCATGTTATCTCTGGGCTGGATGTGGATAAACTCTACATGAACTTCCTTGACATTAGATTGACCCTCTTTTAATCCATTGTTCACATTGTCAAATTTATTTTTTAAAGCACTGATAAGACTTTGGCACATCCATGCTTAAAAGCATTTCATGGTTTTTTAGTGCAATGATTCATGCATTTATTCTTTCATTCATTTGTAAAAATCGAAAATTTTTTTGAGAATTTACTATATACCAGTTATTACCCTAAGTGATCAATCTGTACCAATTCATATAATAGTCATAACAACTTTATGAGGAATATAGAGTTATTATTTTTTTTAAGTGAGAAAGGTAAAATTTCCAAAAGATAGATTTTAAAAGCCAGATATAAAATTCTGGAAGCCTAATTTTCAGAACTCATGAACTTAACCACCATATTATTCATTCAACAAATATCCTCTGGCTGCTAACTAAATGCTAGTTATGCATTATGCTACATGCCAGGTCTATTTGAAAAAAGAAGATAGAAAGAGAGTCTTACAGAAGCAAAACTATACAACAAGAGGACTATGGCAAAGGAAATGGAAAAACAAAAGATTAAAATGAGAGAAATATTATGAAAGAAGTTTACCAAGAGTTATTAATTAATTTTGAAGAAAAATAAGTATAAATATTAAATAATAATTCTGAGATTTCAAAGATGCAGACCAGTAAAATGATGGTATCATAAACATAGATGAGGAAATAAAAAATGATCAAGTGAAATAGTGCTATATTAAGCCATTGAAGCTATCCATTTCTTCTTGAGTGAACTTTGGTAGTTTGTGTCTTTGAAGGATTTTTTTCATTTCATCTAAGTTGTCTAATTTATTGGCATAAAGTTCATTATTTTCAATATTAGTAGAATCAGTAGTGATAGTACCTGTCACATTCCCAGGTCAGGGATCAATGACATTCATTGACAGATATTCAGTGTCTTAAAAAAAATTGTTTTCCATTTATTTTGTTTATTTATTGGCTGTTTTCGGCAGGAGGTAAAGTCAATTTCTTTTCATCTTTCTTGGTAGAGAGCAGAGATACATACCATAAATTGGATTTGGAAAATGTCAAGAAATTTGCATTAAAATAATTTAGTCATTAGAGAGAAGGAAATAGAATTCAAGAAAAATTCTGGTTTAATATGTAATCATTGTATCTATAAATGGATGAACTGTTTAATGAAAGAGTATATAGGTGTAGAAAATAGAGTGAAGAACTCAAGAGTAGTCTTTGGAGATAAAGATTTAGAATGGAAATATTCTTTAGGGATGTCTAAATCAGTGATTTTGAGGGAAAAGCATGCCCCACTCCCATCTCATCTCCCAAGGAAGTATGGTAAAATCTCTTTGGGTGAGAAGAATTTTGTTTGAAAACATAAAGTAGGATCTATCTAACCTCCTCGTTTTACAAATAAGAAACCTAAGGTTAAAAATTTTTTTTAAATCACAAATTATGAGTTTGGGATTAACAGGTACAAACTACTATACATAAAATTGATCAACAGCAATGCCATACTCTATAGCACAGGAAACTATATTCAATATCTTGTAATAAACTATAATGGAAAAGACTCTGAAAAAGAATATATATATACACATAAATATGCATGTATAAAACTGAATCACTGCAGAAACTAACACAACATTGCAAATCAACTATACTTCAATTAAAAAATTAAAATTAAAAAAATCACATGACTTCACAAACATGAAGTTACTTGGCAGCAGAAATATTTGAAGCACAAAAATTATATTGAAGCAAGTATTTGCTTGATGCTGAATCCCCATTTTGGTTGATTGGGGTTGAAATATGTGGATCTACAAATTCTTTTATTCCTCCAAGTATCTGTACCTTTTGAAATGTTATTTTGTAGCTCCTGACCTCAAGATGTGAAATTTATCATTTACTCTTTTATATCTGGTCTGGTTGTGTGAATTGTGTTGGCAAACTTGTGTCAGAAGTGATGATATGCTAGTTCTGAGCTTAGCTTTCAAGAGGCATTATATTCTTCCACTCACTCTTTCTCTTCCTCTCTGCACCCTTCTCCAGAATGAGAATAAATTCAGGCTAACCTCCTGAAGGGTGGGAGAACACATGCAATACAGACAAGTTTCCCAGCTGAGGTTATTCTGAACAAGCTTGTCAAAACTTACCTGTCAGCTGACCCCAGAATCATAAGCAAACCCAGCCAAGATCAGCTGAGTCTGATTCTTATCAGAACTGCCTAAAAATCAGCAGAATTGTATGATAAAAAAAACATTTACTGGTTTAAGCCATGCAGTTTTGGAGTGGTTTGTTATATAGCAATTGCTAACTGATACATCCATTTAGCGTTCTACCAAAAAAAATAATAATTATAGTTTTGTTCCTCTCTCTTGACTAACAAAGAGTTTCACATTATTTTCCTCTTTAGCATAGTAAGAAAAATCGAGTTCATTGTTTAAAGATTTTCTGATTTAATCATGTACGTTGGCAGTTTTACATGTTATGAGGAAGATAACATGCATGTTTTGATCCATGCTCATAGTTTTGCATCTCCAACATTAACAATACACTTCTAAAGCAGACTGAAAAAAAAACAGATTAAACTTATTTCTTTCCTTTAATTCAGATATGAATTTCTAGGAGTAACTCAACTTTTCTTAAAAGTCAGCTAGAAGTTTTGGGCAGAAGAAATGTTATCTCCTAAACCATAGCCCATTGTGAATTAATCTGTCACACTAACCTGTCATAGATTTGAAAATGTTGGTGCTATCCAGAGAGATTTGGCAACCTCTACTACATTTAATTGCAGAGTTTTTCTGTATATATGATAAGGCTTTTGTATCAGTTCTGCATCATAGAGTTATTTTCTTGAAGACATTTGGAACAAGAATTTAAGATTTATTTTTAAGTTCAATCAATTCTAGAACTACCAATAAAAATATCTCGACTGAGATGACAAGCAGGTACCTTCTAAGCATTTCTAAATTTACACAAAAACAAGCAATGACAACTATATCATAACCTAATCCATTGCCTGACAGATGACACATTTCTCTGGCATAAATCATAAGAAGAATTCCCATCTTAGAGAAGATAGAATGTGATAAAAGTATATGATAGAATTGAAGAAAATTAGTACCTACCATTTGTTGAAGGCATTCTGTATGCAAGATCTTTCTAGTTCCAAGCATTTTTATGTGGGCTTTATGTGTATCATGCCATTTAATCGTTACAAAATACCCTATGAGGAATATAGAATTATACCCCTTTTCATATGATGACACTAAAATTACCAACCAGGAAACAAAGTCTGTGATCCCATAATCCATCAGTGGTGAGGCATGAGGCCTTGAGAAAGGTGATGCTCACTCCCAGGACATCTTACCTGACCACAAAAGCTCAGCACTGTGGCTCTCAAATGGGTTTGGGCACCCTGTCTGTATGATCATGAAATCACACCTATATAAATATATCACTGTTTTTCACATTGTATTATAATTATCTATTTATGTGTTTATCAAAAACCCAAGAGTCTGAGCTTCTTGAAAGCAAGAACTATATTTATTTAACTCTGTTGACTGATGAAGCAGAACAGAGAATTCTAGCTGAGGATATATTTGACCTTTTTGGTTTAACTCTAGAGAGGCCCAGCACTAGGGAATATCAGGTTTACGAAAAGGTAGATATAATATGTGGGTGGAAAAAATAGAAGATATTTTACAAGTCCATATATGGAAGAGTAGACTGGCTTGTACCTTCCAGTAGAACAGCAGCAGCTGAGGACTCTCCCCTAGGCTCAAAATGCAAGTATTCTTACCTAAACAAAGTGAATGAGACATCTGGAGGAGAGCTAGGCAGCTAGCATAGGTGACAGGCCCCTAGAGTCAAGACCTTTGCATTCTGGCATTTAGAGCACCCCTATATGATGTTGGCTCCCAGATAACCATCATAGCCTCTCACTTAAAGTAAAGCCTATATATTAGCAAACCCACCTATGTTCACAGAGCTTTGTAAAACTTTATTTTGGGGTAAGTTTATTATTAAATATGAACGAATACCTACGGGTCACCAAAGATTTGAGAGAAGCCTACAATACAACATAGGCAAGAAAGATTAAGAGAAATAAACACATAACCCTAGGAGAAAAAAGAAATGATTTGAAGTACAGTATAGAACTTAAAACAAAACTCTAAGTAGAATCCTCACATAGAGTTGAAAAAAATATTATTTCTGAAACTCTGGAATAGGATGCCAATATAAAGGAGCCAGTAAAAAGAACTCTTAGACACTGAACACTAGCTTCCAAAATCTAACAAACACCAAATAGAAGAAGTATAAGTACAATTGAGGGAAACTCCTAAACAAAAGCAAAACAGCAATGAGATTCAAAAATTGAAAGAAAAAAAGAGTACAGAATTTAAACTCTGGGTGGCCAAAATCTGATCAATAGAGGTTTGAGAAAGAGTAGAGAAAATGAAGAGATTTTCAAAGAAAGAGTACAAGAAAATCAAGATAAAGAGAGATTTCTGCAAACTAAAATGACCAATAAAATACTAAACAAGATTAATGAACAAGACCTAATTAAACCTATCATGAAGTGGTAGAACAATAAATTAACAGTCACCACAACAATAATAATCATCACAAGCAGCAAGGATTGAGTGCTTACTGTAATGTGCTATTTTACAAAGATCCTCTCTGTTTTTGCCCATCTATATACCTCTTTCCTGATTTCATTTGTCCTGGATCTTTAAATTTTGCTTCCTAGATATGGGAACATATGTATATGTATAACTGATTCACTTTGTTATAAAGCAGAAACTAACACACCATTGTAAAGCAATTATACTCCAATAAAGATGTTAAAAAAAAAAATCTTGCTTCCTTCTTGTTTCTGCCCAACCGACTAAAGCCATTTGCCCCTACACATTATTCCAAGTATACACTTATCTCGGGATACTTCTCTCTTCCCAGAAAGGTGATGAAATGTACTGTCTGAAGCCCTGCCCTTTGTAAGGATTTCCCCTTACCAATGAGGACCACCTTTGAATGGGTCTGTGTTTCATGAGTCGTTTATATTTAGCTTGTCGTCACATGCCAAGTTGACCCATCTGAGAACAAAGTTCAAACTATATTCTCTTTGTTAGTTGGTCTTGGCAGTCTTTAATGAAGCCATATATATATATACATGTACACACACCAAGGGAGAGGCATTATTTCAATTGTGGCAGATTATAGGGGTCCTAGGCCACCTCTTCATGCAAACTTACTTGTACAGCATGAACCTTCTCAAGGTTGATTCCAGGTGCACTGCTTCCACTTTAAAATGGATTGCTATTGGACCTACCTAACGAATGACTTGGTAGGTCTGATAGAGTTCAACTCATGATGGACAGTTCTAGTCACATGAACAATTAGTGTCCCCATTATTTGGTAACATATTCACAGGTTCAGGGAGTAGGATACAGACATCTTTGAGGGAACATTATTTGTCCTACCCCAGGTTAAAATAGTTTCAGACCACAGTACTATTCCAGAAAGATTTTGGCTAGGCTGGTGGGAAGTCCTTAAGCCACAGTTATTAATGAAAGGATCTTGCATCTTGAAGGAATGGGACTGCATTTGTACTCTTGCTGTTCTCAGTCATTGACTGGGAGCAGTTTGTGGGAGGTGTGGACTCAGTGCAAGCACGGCAGTGGATCCAAAAGTGGAACAGCCAGTGCCATTAGTCAATTATGATCCCTGAAGAGGTGTGTTTTTATGGCTTCTATAGAGGCCTGTCAAATATCACAATTCTTTCTGATTATTAGTTGACTTTTCAATTGCCTACTCTTATCCACCATAATTCACATAGGTTTTTCAGATTCCTTACTGATGAATTAAATGGGAATTATTATGGACAGATTAACACAGAGGTGTGCCACCCAGATCCCCCTCTGAAGAAGAACTTACTGCCTACTTGTATGGAGTGTGGTCAGAAGAGAGTATCCGAGCTCCTTCAGAATCTGTTTAGTTTCAGAGAATTGCTTTGCTGAAGTCATGCTCATTCAACAATTGATCAGGGCAGGATATAAAAGGCCAGTGACTTACCAATGTGGGACATTCAGAAAAACATACTAAGTCCAGAACTCCCAGCTGGATTGGCCAGAATTTATAAGCTCTGCATTGAATTTTGACTTCTGCCCATAGTGCTTTATCCTCCTTCTTTCCTTAGGTGATGATATCTAATAAATATTTTACACCAAACTCCATTTCAACCTGGTTCCAGAGAACCCAACCTACATCAGACAAGAGCCACTACTGCTTCATTCTTTAAGTATTTGAAGGTATCATAATCACTGCTACTTTACTTCCATCCCTGGGCAAATATTGTTTTTTATTTACTGTATCAGATGGGGAAGGTGGGAAGAATTTCCTACTACAGTAATTCTTACTGTGCAGGTGAAGGAACTCTTAAGAGTGTTTTGCCAATTGTTGAGATTTATATACTCTAAGATTCTTTCGAGCAAGTTTATCTATACTTTCTCTCTGCAGCACAAGCTGCTGGTATATTTCATGACTCATATAAGACACTCAATACCTGCATGTTGAATGGGTAACTGAATAAACAATTGAAAGAATGCAGGTACAATAAGTAGTGTTTCCTACTTAGGCAATCATTCTATTATAACTTTACTTCTAGCTATCTACTTAGAGTAGAATGGTCCTACCCCTTTGAAATATTTTTCTGCAGAAAGGCACTATATACAGAAGTCTGACCATTAGCCTTTGGTGATTCTGCATGTGTTCTTTTTGAAAGGCCATGTGACATTATATAGTAATTCCTGTTAAGTTCCAGGATTAATTATTGGAATTCTAATTGTAGATTTGCCACTAACTAATTAAGTGGCTCATTTGACTTTTCTGAACTTCAGAATACTCATCTTTAAAATGAAGATATTAAGACTTGCTTTCCTTATGACATAGATTTCTTGAAAATAACAAATGTATTAATCTATGCAAATCAGTTACAAAGCATTTGGCTGCAAGTAACAGAACAGTCAGTTTAAAATAGTCTATTGCCTCAAATAATGAGTTAGGAAGAGGGTGGCTCCAGGTTTGACTAATTCAGTGACTTAACAATGTAATTGGGTCATTGAAACAATGGTCTTTCCCTTTTCCTCTCTGCCATCCCAAGCATGACTCTTTAATCTATGACTCTCGGTATGGTACCAAGGTGGTTGCTGCACTTCCATGTCTCACATGCAGTTATGACAACATCTGGAAACAAGAGAAAATAAACTATTTCTTTTTTAATGCCTCTTTTTAAGATTTAAGAAAATAAATCCCCACTGACTGCCCTCATGATTTACTGACAAATAGGACTACCATGGTTTTCCTTATAACAGTGATTCTTAAGCTTTATGCATAATGATTAAGATCTTTCCATTTCTGCTGCTTCTCTGTAAGCTCAGCATTTACATTACATGGCACACTGTACACAGATGAGCAAAAGTAGTGAATAAACACCCATGAATTTATTTTCAAAGATCTAATCTTAGTTGAGTAGTAAAAAGACAAAGTAGTACAGGCTTCTTATAATACTGTTGAAGAATGACCCACCATCTGTGACACATTGCTGAGTTACAGTTATCTTATGTCAAGGTACAAAACTCCTAATCAGGATCAAATTCTGCAGTGCTGAGAACAATGAACTAAATGCTGACACTAACTTAGATTTCTACCAGTGTACTCCTTTAAACTCTTGATCTCTCAATAATGTTTTTCCTTCTCATGTGTACCTAATCTTGCTACTCTGAAAATTGCAACAGTATACATCAAATCTGTTACGTCCACATTGTCATCCCAGTGGATAGGCTCATTCTCTGTTTTCTGATAAAGACATATTTTGTCACCTGCTGGTACGTCTTATAGATAAATGCAACTTCTAATAAAGCAGTAGGAAATGAAGTAACAAAAGAAGACCCTTTCACCAGGGACCCAGCAACATGGGCAGCATTTGCATCAAAACTGTGAAGAAGGTGGCCTAGGCCTTTATAAAGAAGTACTACATGTGCCTGGGCAACAATTTCCACATGAATAAGCACATGTGCAAGGAGATTGCCATTATTTCAGCAAGAATTTCCACAAGACAGCAGGCATGTGGTGAAGGGGGTTCAGAGTGGTCCCATGAGAAGTATCTACATCATGCTGCAGAAGGAGGAGAGAGAAAGGAAAGGTAATTTTGTTCCTGAGATCTCAGCCCTGGATCAGGAAATCATTGAAGTAGATCCTGACACTAAGAAAATGCTGAAGCTCTCAGACTTTGGGAGTCTGTCCAACCTGCAGCTCACTCAGCTCACAGTTGGAATGGTTTTTAAAATACTGCATGGAGCCATTTGACTCTTTCTGTAATGTTGTAATTTTGTCAAAAACCCAGGACAACAACAACAACAAAGTAGACCAAGCAGCGAATCTAGTTCTCCAAGAATTTTACCCAGTGTGACCGTTCTTCTCACAGAGATGCAAAAGAGAACCATTGTGTCTAATGAATAGCAAATGTTGATTAGGATGAGCAAGTTCAAAAAGGACAAAAAAAGAGGAGCAGAAGTACTGAAAATGAAAGTTCAAGAACTGGATCCAAAAGGATAAGTTAGAACAATGTATTTGCTCTTGTACAATTGCACGTATGAGTATTTGTGTGTGTGTACACATACAATTTTATGTGAGCATATACACACACATATGTACATATACACATATATACACATACATATATAAATTTATGAATAGATTACTTATTAAAGATTGTGTTTGATAGAAGTGATCTGATCCTCCTTTGAGAGACTAAATGAGAGACATGGAAAATAAGATCAGTTGGTGGTTAGAGTCAGAGACAAAGAGGAGCTAAATCAACAAGCTCATGGTGGATGAGAAGTGCTTCTCAACAATGGGTCATGGGCAAGTGCCCACTGAACAGCATGACCAGAACTAGGAGAAGTTTTTGAATACCAGCTTCAGGGCGTCACTCATGAAGAATCTGATTCAGAGGGGAGGCCAAGGAAATACATATATGTGACCAATCCCAATGGCCATGTCAGATTATGAAATAAAGTACAAAGAAGGACTAGATAATCCATACCATCTTCGTTTGTACTGTTCTCAGAAGGACCTTTTGGTTCCATCATTCTATTGAGCCTGGCAGTGTGCCTTGTCCTCTTTCCCTTAATTCTCTATGCATCCTTAAAATACATTGCTTCACTTGAGGAAACATGAGTTTGTTTTTTTGCAACAGAATAAAGTCCAACTCACTATAAGACATCTCACCTTTCATTTACTTTACACTGATTCAAAAGAAGTGCTTCTACAACTACTTATATTGAAGATGGTAATTATTCATAGAATAACAAAAGTAGACCTTGAATTGTGAATTTATAATCCAGTTCAATTTTTGAGAAAGAAATAACCTGGTTTCCAGGTGTCATAGTGTCTGTAAGATCATGTTTGTTTTACAAAGGTACATATTATTGTTTCATAACTCTAATATTTAAGAAGTTCTAACACATGCCCTATTGAAAATCCAGTCCCCAAATTATTAAACTATACAAAAAATTCTGTATGACTTAAAAAGTTAAATAATACTGAAATCCACATTATAAAGTATTACAAGAACATATGTAAGAAAATATATAAAGGTAAAATATATATAGGCTATAGCTATCGAGTGCTTACTCTGTGCCTGGTATTGTTTTCAGCTTTAAGTGTTAGACACAGACTAATTCATTTAATTTTCAAAACTACTATGTCAACAAGTGCTATTATGACCTCATTTTTCAGCTGAGGAAACTGAGGCATAGAGAGGTCAAGTAAAATGTTCAGGGTCACACAACTCGTAAGTGGCTGGATTGTGAAACAGACAGCTGGACTCCAGAACATGCACACTTAACCAACATCTAAGAAGGATAAAACTTAACAACATGTTAAGTTGAGCAGACTATTTTCCCCAAAAATGTAATCCATGTTTTGAATGTATATACCTTCGCCATTTATGCATAGGTTTTTCATGATCAGTAAACAAATCCGTAATGATTGGATTATTTTGAATAGCCTTTCCCAAATTTACTACCAGACCTCTAGTGACCATTTGCTGACCTGGAACTTGGGTGTCAAAAGTTCTTACTGATCTTTAGCCATGCATACATTATAGATTCCCAGACAAGCAAAGGGGCTTTATTTTCTGCCTTGATAGATTTATGGATTTATTTATTGGAAATTACTCACTAGAGAGAGACATTTCATTGTAAAAAACCCCCTGGTATTGATTCAGTAAAATGAGGGTGTCATCATTAAACAAATCTTCCCGAATACTCATGCTATTAAAACTAATTGACCGTGTCTCTTCTTTAATGTTAGCTGTGCATTTCATGTGCTCTCTAAGGAAGGTTTTATCTGACATTCCTACCCCATACATACAGCATCTCAGGATTATACCTCTTACTGAAGTCCTCGTGAAGGTTTTCTTCATCTTTGGATAAAAGGAAAATCTTCTAGAAATGCTAAAAACAACTATGACTTTTAAAATTATTTTCACTTAATATATCCATTATCTATTTAAAAATTGATGTATCTAAACCACTAGAATCTGAATTTTAAGAAAGAAACACCAAAGTTTTATTTATAGTATTTTCTGTGGAACATGTTAGAATTTTTTTTTCAGTGTTTTTAACTTTTCTCAGTTACCCTGTATTAATTCTTCTATTTGACTAATGACTTAGAGGAGAGGTCATCGTCCTCCTTGCTCTTGATAGCTTCTTCAGATAAGTATTCCCCAAATCATCTGCTTAAGATAAAGTAAGAATATCTATTCACTAGAGCTAGTGCTCTATAGCCAAACCATTAGCTCCTTCTTCGTAAAGTGTAAATTCTGGCACATGATTCATGGTTTTCTCTGTCACTTGTGGACATGTCAGTATCCACATGACAGACCCAATTCCCTGACTTCCAAGTTTCTTGATTTGTTTAACTCTACTTCATCCACACTACCAGTGTCACATGCTGAACACTGTCTACACCAGAAATTACTCTACTACTCCAGATCATTGAAACAAACATGAAAGTCTCTGATAAGATTTTCCTGCTATTACTGCTTGAGAGCTCAACTTTTCCTACTGGGACTTTTTCTTGACTTCTTGCGGACTGTCTTCTTTCTATGGATCTAGTCCCCTCCTCTTTTTATTTTTATTCACATCCATCTTAGGCTCCATTGTCTATCATTTCAGTAACAATTGCTTCTTAATCTTATATTGTCAATTTGGCAAAACGTCCACCCTGGATGAACAAAAATATTCACTTTCTCTCTATAACCTTGAAGCTGATTGTTGCATGGAAAATTATGCATTAGTACAGATTGGTACCACTGTTAGTATGTGAATAACAAATGCCAAATACCCCTAAGTCAGCATGGAAATTCTATTATGTTTCTCTAGTTGACTCACTGTCCTGGCACTCACTTGCAAAAACTGTTTTAAACCTTCTTAATGCTCTTCAAAACTCTGATTTTGCCAGTCCATTGCAATTACTCTCAACAAATGGGCATGTTTTCTCCATCACAAAGAAAATAGAAAGCATAAGATAAAAATTCACTCAAATATTCTTCAATTTTTGGACACCTGCACATCTTTTTTCCTTGTTTCCTTCTTTGAGAGAAGGTGTTTATCTTCTCTCTATAGCCAACTTTTCCACCATTGCTCTGGATCCTATACATTCTAAATTTCTCAAAGATTAAGAAGGATAGTGGTTTTGAAACCACCCTGCCCTCATTCTGTGTAAGGAGAGATTTAGAGGGCTAAGAAAGAGCTGTTTGCAATAGTATGGTGAGATCTATACTATACTACCAAAGAAAAATACAAATATTCATTTGCAATAATGCTCATGTAATTATTCCACAAAGGTCAAGGTCAAAATCATGTTCAAAGAAAGAACTCAAGTGAGATTAGACTGTATTACCACTGAAATAACATTCATATTTTCTTGGTTAAAATGGGTTTTATTTTTAGTTAAACAAGTGAAACCTTAGTCCCTGATTAAAAAAATAAAGTAAGCCAGAATGGGGGCCTCTACTTTTACTCTCACACCCCTGTGCCTACAGGACACGGTGCTTCCTATTTACAATCACAAGAACTAAGAGAAGTCCTCATGGTCATCTGGACTATGTTGAAATACTTTACTTGGCAAAGGCACAAAAAGAGACTAAGGTTGAATCCCGGAATGGTAGAGAAGGGAGAAACACAAAATAGATTTCTCTTGGACAGGTAAGGGGGTAGATATGAAAACTTTTAAATGGAAATTAGAGAAAAAGAGATGGTATACCCTCACAGTGAAAGTCCAAGTCTATGAATCAGGAGGGAATAGAAAAAGGCAAAATTACCTTCTTTGCATTCTGTATGCTATATTTTTCTGAGAACACTTGCTTCTTCAGTGAAGAACTTGGTTTTCTGCCTGATAACTGAGGCTGTGTTAGGTCCAGAGAAAAATAGCATAATAAGCAAAATGTAGGAATAGAGCAGTGATTACCTTTTAACCATATTGAGGGGGCTTCAGTGGAAACAGAGGCAAAGCTTGATTGACTTGAGAATTACTACATAATTTTTACTGGTCATCACAGTTATAGTGTGACCCAAGTGCCATGAGCATCAGAGAAATCCTTCAGAGATGTTTAAATATGAAGAACAAATTTACTGCCTCTTCACACTCTCACTGCCCCCAAATACTACCATCAAACATAGCATGAAACTCTTTAGGACAAGAAAGAAGGCCCTGTAATAATAATTACAGTGCCCATATCTGGCTACTCTTCATTTACTTATATCACTCTTATCTTTTTGTCTACTAGAACCTTCTCAACTCCCTTACCTTCTAAGACAATAATATCAGCAACAAAATGAAGCCCTCCAGCTACCATCAGATTTCTCCTCTGTAATTACAACATTTAATAAAGAAGGGAGTAGTTGTTCCCACTCACCTTCCATATTTCTTATTTATTTACTCAACTCAGATTTGTCTTCTATCCATCCTCATCACTCTCTTGAAATCATTGTGCTAATCTTCCTACTGTGTTTTGTCAATTCTAATAATACTTGGTCTTTTGATGGCATTTAAGATGTCTTTTCCATTTTTCAAAACTCCTTTCCCTTGGCATTGGCAATGGCATTTTTTCCTCGTACTCTTTGGCCAATACTTGCCAGTCGTCTTTCCACTTCAACTTTTTCTACTTTATTCTTAAATGTTGAAACTCCTCAAAGTTTTTTCCTCATTTTCACTCTTCTTTCATGTTTTGCTCTCTCTTTAGAATATCTTATCCATGCCAATGGCTTCAATTACTGTCTCTAGGACAATGATTCTGAAATTTCTGTTTCTAGCTCTGAGTTCTCTGAATTCCATACCACTATCCACCTGACTACTACATCTTCACTTGGATGTCTCAAAGGCACCTAAACTCTACATACTAGAATCTAACTACGGCTTTCTTTTTAAACTTTGTCATCTTCCAGTCCTCTTTGGGTAAATTGACATAATGATACTGAAAATTTATATTCAGAATTTGTGATGATATAGATTTGAGTTACCTTTAAGGAACAATTCTTTTAAACAGAATTATACATGGAAACAATTTCTAGAGTGAGTGGTCTCATTTCAATAAGGTGGCTTCTCAACTGTTACTGCAGATTATTCTGGGCTATTGAATTGAAAGCAATTTGATTATGTTTATAATATATTGCTACCATGTTAGTTTTTTTTAAAATACTTTGCCACTTGTGTCATCAGAAAAATTTAATTTTTTAAAGTCACACAATGATGTGAATATAGTATATTTTCATTTTGGATAAAATTCTCATGATAGGAATTATTATAATTGAAAACTGCAAGTGGATTTTTAAAAATATATATTACGTTGTATCATGCCATTTTGTTCAAAAGTAATTTTTAGTAAAATTGAAGGAAACGAAAAGTTGCCATCATTTTGGATATTACATTTTGGATTTCCCAAGCAGAATCATAGTATAATCTCTACTATTAAGACTAAGTATGATGTTCCATCAATTTTAATTAAGGAAACTTTCTGTGGGTTGTCTTCTGAAAAAAAAAACTTAAGAATTTTATATCTCCCTTCAAATTACTGACACAGACAGAGGTGTGAGGTCATTCCTTAGACTTTTTCATCACACCCAAAGTGAAAGAGAAATGGAAGCATGATGAACATTAGCCTCATTTGCCCACTTTGAGCTTAATAAGGCACTTTTACACAGATACTTAGGGCTCTCCTGTATCTGCACTAGTTCTAATTAATGCTTGCTACCTCTCATCCCTGGGCTTAAGAACGAACCCAAGAGAATCCCATTAGAAAGAGGAAAATCATTTTTTTTTGAAAAAGGTCTCTCTGAAAGATTTAATATAATTACTTTATGAAATGATTTAAAAAATGTCTACATGTTTTTCATTAATATGCTCACATTCATGCTATATTTGTTGAATAATTAACAGAAATAAATGAACGTTTCTGTGTATGATGCAAACATTATGGGCTAGTCCACATTTTAATTTCATACTTGGTGCTTCAGCTTGTGCTATGTTTTTATTAGTGCTGGCCTATTAAGCTGCTAATTTATCTACTGTTGTGAAGGCCTCTGGAAATGCTGCCCCATAAATAATAGAGCAGTGATCCATAGCCACCTCCCATGTAACAGCATCAAGTCCACTGAGGCTAATAGGAACGAACTGCCGGTTGCTAGGTGCCAAAATGCTGCTTGCCTATTTAGGAAGTGATATAGTTTTGTCTCCCTGCTAAGATGACAAAACTGTAATTAGAGATTAATCAAGAGCTACATTAGTGCCACAGTTTCCTGCAGTCTGACTTTTGTTGCCCACCAGCAGTTAAGTGCATCTGCCTGTATTTACCAGTTCTCTGGAGATTTAGAAATTTATTGTAATATTTACAGGAACAGCTGCCGTGCAAGTTGTCAAATCATAAAGAACTAACTCAAGAGAATGCATATAATTAACTACTCTGTCTTTATTTATTTTTAAAATGAGGCTTTATTTAGAAAGATTAAATAACATGTTACATAACCAGCTAGTTTTTTTCATTCTTGGATTTTGTTATTTTTCATTAAAACATTTCTACCAACTATACAGTAATTTATACTGGATAAATAAAGATCAATTCAAATATTGGAAGGGAGACAAGTACATGCTGGTAGCAAAGGAAACATGAATCTTGTGATTATTCTGGGAGCTGGGATGGTGATATATGGTAACATCACTTAAAGATCTATGGTGCTGTAGCGTTCTTAAGAAAAATAATATTAAGACTTACTGTGGAACTGATCTTTATTTAAATTTCACTTGATATTCCTTTACAATTCTTGCTATATGTGCTTTGGGGCAAATTATTTTTTCTTTTATATTTACATATGTTGCCCTTTGTTTTTTCAAATGCTATAGCATAGGGGCATGTTAACCACAACCATTTTTTTTTTTTTTTTGTAGAAAACCTGGTATCCTAGATAATGGCTTCTTTGTTTTAGTTGATTACTATAGCAAAGACAGTGTTAAAATTAAGACTATTGGAGTATCTTTAATCTTAAATTGTAAAGTTATGAGTAATACTAAATAATAAATGACAGCATTTTCATCGATATGAAATTATCTTAAAAGTTGAAGTTTAATTACATATAAAATGTATTTTTATTGTTCTAGTTGTATAAAAGATAGTTGTAAATGAAATCAATGGAAGCTATATTCTTATGAGTACACTTTATAAAATTATATGCATATCACATATACAGACTCAAGCAACCATGTTTAAGCACATTCATAGTATGTATATTATTTTGTATTTAAAGGAAATAGACTTAGATTCCATTTTGATTCTTCTAGCTTATAGCAGAATTTTAGAGCAGTTGTAACTCATTCTAATACTAACTCTGTTGATACAATACTAGTACCATTAGAACTTACAAGTCTTTAATAACATTGCAAAACTAAAAGCTATTTCAAACTGAGTTGAGGTTTTGTGTTCAGATTTTTAATCACAGTACCATATTTCAAATATAAAATGCTCTTGGAATCACTAATTTTTGGCTCCATGGGAAAAATATAATTTTCTCAGAGTACTTGATACTTTATTTTTCCTCCCTAGAAGCAAGGAAGAAAATATTGACTGTTACCGCTGTTATTGTTTCTAAAAAATGTGTACTGTACATGTATGTACATATATTTATATGTACTCAGATAAAAATGTCAGTCATTAGAATTATAATAAAAGAAATTATAAGATCAATTACAGAGCAATTTGTGCTAAAGCACGTCAGATTTACTTTGGAGTTTGTGTTTTCGTTTTCTCTTCGGTCTAATGTGACAAACTTCTGTATATTTGAGAAATATCATTAATTTAGAAATAAAAGGTGAAATAGAAGAAATAAAATATAGAAGGAAACTCAGCATCTGTTAACTGAGAGTGCCCTGCAAGGACTAATTAAGAAACTGAAATGGATCCTGCCTGCCCTCCATACTTTTGTCTGAGGAGTATCCCTGCACTAGAGCCAGCTCCCGCACTGGCAGTAGATAAACACCTGGTCATTAACAAATTCTGAAATCAGATTTTTGCTGACAATTTATACATATTAAATTATGGTATTACATAATTTTTAAAGAATATGAAACTTTGATTGAAGCAGATGAGTTTATTTTTGGAAATACCAGAGACTTCATTGACAATTTTTTATAATAATTAATTTAGCTAACATAGAAATAGTTTTGAATAAAAAAGACAATGTCCTTCTTATGTAGAGAGTTACAGATATTTTTTAAACGCTAATAATATACACTTCAAATAACTTAAATTTTTGATCACACTGATTCAGTCTATTAATAAATATATATTAAAATGTAGAACAATATAAAATGAAAACACTATTAACTAGACTCTCATGGAAGTAAAGTGTAACTAAGCTGTTAAAAATAATTAATAGGAATTTTTCTCCCTCCACAATGTGTTCCCTTCAGTTGGAAACATGGTTAGGACTGAGAGTTCTTAATGTTAATTACAGGAAGACCAGTTATAAGCTAAGGCCAAAAATTTATTTTACATAACATGTCATTATTGATGTAGAAAAGCATGTCTGGGCAATAAAAGAAATGTGTTAGCAGCTAGTCACTAGATTTGGTTTCATTATTACTATATTATTTGTTCTCCAAGGCTATTTAAGAAACATCAACAATAACAACAATAAAACTTGTTATTTTCCCGTAGAAAGAAATCCAATACAAATATTAAAACTAAGAATTGTCCATGAGCTTGAATTATTAAATTCCAATGATTTAGAGTAAACTGAGGTTGAATATCCTACTTAACTCTGCTGTACTAAGTACTTTATTTATTAATTCATTTATGTGTGAAGTGTTAAGTAAATTATTACTGCTGTAATTTAGTGGATTAGACTAAATTCATCAGAGTGAAATATGTCTTGGAACTAAGTGCCATTCTGCTATATTTTTGTTTTACGGGCTCAGGCAAATTAATTGTCCGTGCCTCAAATTTCCCATATGAAAAAAATGGAGAAAAAAAAATCTACCACACAGGGTGGTTTGAGGTTTATATTATTTGCAACATGAAATGCTTAAGGTGGTACATATTACTGTTTCAAATATCCATTTTAGGAAATCAGGTAAACATAAATATGTTTAGAGAAGAAGCTGAGATGTATTTTCACCACCATCTCTCAGCTCTATCACTGTTAATATTCTAATTCGATTTATTTTTAGAATACACTCACACAAATGTATAATGTATTTACTTAAATAAAAATTCAAATTATGCAATTACACAATTTGTAATCTGTTTTGTCCCTTTGTCCCATTTAATATACTTCGAGCATTTTAAATGCCATTAAAGAGCTTTAAAAATGGACTTCCCTGGTGACACAGTGGTTAAGCATCCGCCTGCCAATGCAGGGGACATGGGTTCGAGCCCTGGTCGGGGAAGATCCCACATGCTGCAGAGCACCTAAGCCCATACGTCACAACTACTGAATCTGTGCTCTAGAGCCTGCGAGCCACAGCTACTGAAGTCCACGTGCCTAGAGGCTGTGCTCTGAAACAAGAGAAGCCTGCGCACCTCAATGAAGAGTAGCCCCTGCTCACTGCAACTAGAGAAAGCCAGCACGTAGCAACAAAGACCCAACACAGCCAAAAATAAATAAATAAATTTATTAAAAAAAGAAAACAAAGAACTTTAAAAATAATTTGATATTTACATAATAATTCAATTAATGGATATATTATTTATTTAACAATTTCATCATCATCATAATTAAATTACTATTATTATCACAAAAGCACTGCAATGAATATTATTCTACATATATCTTTGTTACCCCTCTCTTTAGGATAGAAATATGGCAATAACTATTATTATTGGAAAAACACAATGAAAAAAATGAAAGCTCTATTTTTCCAAATTACTTGCCCAAAAGGCTAAGCCAATTTCTACTTTTCTAAGTACCTTGTGAAAATCCTTGTGTTATCACACCAATTTCTATATTGGAATTTTTTTCATATTTGCCAATTTTATGAAAGTTAGTGGCATCTTTTAAAATTTTGCAATTCTTTATATTTGAATCATGATACTGAGCCGCATTTTTCACTTTTGGTCACAAGAGGAAACGTGGTATCTATGGCAACAGAAAAGGTGAAGTGTGGTTCCTGACAGGGTTTTCATGTGACAGAAATGACAGTCATCTTTGTTAAGTAGTACTATGTTAAGATGGTATCTTTTGTGTCAAATTTACTGTGATATCCAAAATTGGGGAATTACAACTTTAAAGGAAAAGACAGCTGAGCAATTAAAGTGTATATTTGAGAGTCTTTAGACAGAGTCCTTGTGACCTGCCTTTTGGTTCAATGCTTGATTTATAAAGGCATGGACTAATGTTCCAAAATCATGATTAGAGAATTAAAAGATGTCAGCATTGAGCCTGGACTGAATATATTTCTTATTCAGCCTGGACTGAATTATACATGTGGGTAATTTTGGCTTCTTTCTTATCTAACATATTGTAAAAATGGAAAATTCAAGTTATTCAAAAGCTGGTTAGCAAAATTTAATTAATATTATTTGAAATGGCCTTTTTTCCTTCTCTTTTCATTTCTTTAAAAAGTGTACTTCCTCGGGGGCTTCCCTGGTGGAGCAGTGGTTGAGCGTCTGCCTGCCGATGCAGGGGACATGGGTTTGTGCCCCGGTCCGGGAAGATCCCACATGCCCCGGGAGGGCCTGTGAGCCATGGCTGCTGAGCCTGCGCGTCCGGAGCCTATGCCCCGCAACGGGAGGGGCCATAGCAGTGAGAGGCCCACGTACCGCAAAAAACAAACAAACAGTGTGTTTCCTCGAGTTCCCTAAGACACACACACCCTACACGACACTTTTAAAAAAAATTCACTTTTGCTTTGTTTTTAATTATAGTAAAATACATATAAGACAAATTTATCATTTTTAACTATACTGTTTGGTGGCATTAAGTACATTCACATTGTTGTACTACCATCACCACTATCCATCCATAGAACTCTTCATTTTACAAAACTGAAACTCCCCCTTCTTCCCTGACCCCAGCCCCTTGAAACCACCATTCTATTTTCTGTGTCTGTAAATTTTACTATGGTAGGTACTTCATATAAGTGGAATTGTATAGAACTTATTTTGTGTCTTGTTTCACTTAACATAATATCCTCAAGTTTCATCTATTTTGTAGCATGTGCCAGAATGTCCTTCCTTATTAAGTCTGAATAATATTCCATTGGATGTTTATACCACACTTTGTTTATCCATTCTTCCACCAATGGATACTTGTATTCCTTTCTCCTTTTGGCTATTGCAAATAACGCTGCTGCAATAAACATGAGTGTATAATATCTCTTCAAAAACCTACTTTCAATTCTTTTGGGTATATGCCCAAAAGTGGAATTGCTGGATAATACAGTAATTTTTATTTTTAATTTTTGAGGAGATGCCATACAGTTTTGCATAGTGACTACACATACAATTTTACATTCTTACCAACAGTGCGCAATGTTCTAATTTCTCTACATCTTCACAAGTCCTCAACAATACAGCTAACTAATATATTTTAAAGATGAATTTCAGAGATGTTGAGTAAGTAGCCCAATGACATGGAGCTAATAAATGGTGGAAAAGAGATTCAAACTCAAAGGTATATCCTTGGTTCACTGTGTTACACTGTCTCAATTTTGTAAGTGAAGGCAAACAAAGTGTCTTAGTTCAGACTGCTATAACAGAATACTACAGACTGGGTGGCTTAAACAACAAACATTAATTTCTCACAATTCTGGAATATGGAAGTCCAAAATCAAGACGCCAGCGTGGTTGAATTTTTGGTAAAGGCTCTCTTTCTGGCTACAGACAGACATTTTCTCATTGCATCTTCACATGGCAGAGGGATGGAGAGGGAGAGAGAGAGAGGGAGGGAGAGAGGAAGGGGGAGGGAGGAGAGACAGAGACAGAGACTGAGAATTAGAATATGAGAGAGATAGGCCTAGCTCTCTTCCTGTTCTTGTAAAGACATTGAATTCCATCTCAGGGACTCCACCCTCTGAGCTAATTGCTTTCCAGTGGTCTCACCTCCAAATGCCATCATGTTAGGGCTTCATCATGAATTTTGAGGGGCCACAAATATTCAGTTCAGGGCATGAGCATTTAATGTATGAAGGTCCCAGTTCCACATAACAAACAAATAGAGTGAATAATTATATTTCATTTTATTCATCCAAATCCTTTTTTTTCAAAGTCCCAGCTCCTCCATTACCACATGAGAACTCAATAGTCAGCCTCTTCTCACTACAGATTCCTTTCCTATTGTCTATATCATTCCTTGTATTCCAATCAGTTCATCAAATATTTTTTATTCAATTTTTGTATGTACATCATCTTACTGTGTTATTAGATTCTTAAAGGCAGGAATCATTTAATATATTTTTTCTTCCCTGATTATTTACTTTTGTATATAACATTGTTATTGATCAATTTGCATCTCATAGTTTGCTAGTAATAGAATTTGACTAGTCCTAGTAAAACCCTGCTGCTTTTGTAACATTTGCATGTATTTTTTAAAAGGCCATTTAGTAGATTGAATGTTTATATTCAGAAAGAGTTTTACTGATTATCCTATATATACATAAATGTGTATATTTCTATATATGTATATTTATATTATCCTAAATATGCATATATATGTATATTTCAATACATATATATATTTCAATACATATATATATTGGACTCTCTGTTATGTTTCAGTCATATAACACTGGATGGGTTCTAAAGTTGGATGAACCTGGATTAGAATATTGGAATACCAACTCTAAAAATTGCTAGCTACCTTATCTTTGAAAAGTATACTAAACTTTGATTATTTACATGGAAAATGAGAATAATCCTAGCCATAGAATTGTAAAGATTTAAAAGGGTAACACATACAAAAACTCAGGAAAATACCTACCATACACTAGTCTCAGAATAAATGTTAGTCATTACAATTGTAATTATGAATGCTTTGTAATGATAGGTTTCTCTAAATCTAGAGTTCTGTATCTGTAGGTTGGATTGTATTAGCATTTTAGGGGCTCTGATTCTTTAACTTAGCAAGAATAATTTTACTGAGAAAATACACCCTGTAGTTTTGCTACTACAATACTATTGCTATTACGACTGATACTATTACACTGTTACTGCTGCTGCTTGGTTTTTTCATGGGGAGGACAACTAATTGTCCACACAAAGGCAAAGACAGTATTTGGAAGACAAGCAAGTAAAAAGTTAGCATGGGCACTACTGAGGGAGGAAGGAGTGTTTATCGCAGCTGAGAACAACCCCATACACACCCTGTCCACTGTGGCTCAATACAAGTCTAAGGCCAGGCAAAGCAGAGGACACAAGTGGTGGAGCTCATTCCGGGAACCCTTTTGCACTGTTGGTGGGAATGTAAATTGATACAGCCACTATGGAGAACAGTATGGAGGTTTCTTAAAAAACTAAAAATAGAAATACCATATGTTAGAGCAATCCCATTGCTGGGCATATACCCAGAGAAAACCATAATTCAAAAAGATACTTGCACCCCAATATTCATTGCAGCGCTATTTACAGTAACCAGAACATGGAAACAACCTAAATGTCCATCAGTAGAGGAATGGATAAATAAGATGTGGTACATATATACAATGGAATATTACTCATCCATAAAAAGGAACAAAATTGGGTCATTTGTAGAGACGTGGATGGACCTAAAGACTGTTATACAGAGTGAAGTAAGTGAGAAAGAGAAAAATGAATATCATATATTAGCGCATATATGGAGAATCTGAAAAAATTGGTATAGACGATCTTATTTACAAAGCAGAAATAGAGACACATACGTAGAGAACAAATATATGGATACCAAGGGGGAAAAGGGGATGGGATGAATTGGGAGATTGGGATTGACATATATACACTATTGATACTATGTATAAAATAGATAACAAATGAGAACCTACTGTATAGCCCAGGGAACACTACTCAGTGCTCTGTGGTGACCTAAATGGGAAGGAAATCCAAAAAAG
The DNA here is from genome assembly GCF_963455315.2 of Globicephala melas. Classification (NCBI taxonomy): domain Eukaryota; kingdom Metazoa; phylum Chordata; class Mammalia; order Artiodactyla; family Delphinidae; genus Globicephala; species Globicephala melas. The sequence continues at coordinate 39,581,209 of NC_083316.1, read as the reverse complement.
AAGAGATATATGTATACATATAGCTGATTCACTTTGCTGTACAGTAGAAACTAACACAAAATTGTAAAGCCACTCCAATAAAAATTTTTTAAAAAAGGATTCAAAATGTGGGAAGCAGATAGTTTTATACTCATGAAATAAACATTGACTAAAATTTTTAAAAATATAAATGTATGCTTTTTTTACTTATTAATTTGAAGATTTATAAATGATAAAGGAATTGTTATATGTGATAAACATATATAAAATCAAGGCAAAGACTATGAATTTAGAAAATATGTTAATTTTTAAAGGATTATTTATTAATAAAGGCCTTCACCAGTAATGTCAAAAGGTACTTTTTCCACGGGGGGAAAATATCCAAGTAAGGCAGAAAACTCCCATAAATTGTCTCTTCTTAGTATCTCCAGGTTGAGCTGTCTCTCAAATAGTTCTAAAGAAGAAAAATTGAAAATGTCTTTAGTAATGGCAACATTTTACATCGAAAAACATTTGAAGAAATGGATTAAGATACAGAATTTAACTTTAGCCAATTGAATGCCATCAATACATGATAGATATTCTGATAGATTATCCAGAATATCAAATAGGTAGACTCAAGACAAGAAAAAATGGGTATAAATTTTTACACATTCAGCCACACTAAAAGATATAAAATTCACAGTCACATTTTAAAACTGGTAATATTATTTCTGTGTCTTCAATGAAGTGTCCAATTCCAAGTCAAAATTTCATAATATGATTTAATTACACATATATTCAAAATATTTTCCTAGTATACAAAGATTCTTAACTAAGTGTTAAGAAGCCAGAACATTTACAACCGAATTGAAGGCACAAAATATTTTGAATACTTATAGAAAATTAGTAAGAATTATTTTCAGCATCAAATTATCCTGCATTTTTTTAAATGCTGTAAGATTTATGTGTTATCTACTGAGTTTTTAGTTATTCATGTATAAATCTGCAAGGAAGAATGAAGAAGTCAAAACAAGTTTTAAAAAGTGATTTTTAAAGTAAAAAAGTTCCCCTGGATTAGAGAAGGACACTTTATAGTTGTAACTTCAGCAGTCACTTGGGATCAAACGCTAAATCCAAAAGGCAGCTGCACAGCACAGATGAACAATTTTGTTCTCCACAATTACCTTGATTGTAGATAATCTGATTTGGACCGGTGTGTGTGTGTGTGTGTGTGTGTGTGTGTGTGTGTGGTGTGTGTGTGTGTATCTAATCTTATATAAGAGTTGATGCCTTTGGTGGCTGAATTAGGTCAAAATACAAAAGACAAAATAGCTAATAAGTAAGAAACATCATCAAGATTTTAAATCCACGATTGTACTCTATTTCCCCAAACCCAGAGCTTTGATGAAAATTGTTTATTGCATGGCTAAGTTCTTATCTGGAAGACATCTTCTGGGCTTTGAAGATTTTACCATAGTCTTAGAAATAAAAAATTGAGCAAATTGCAGTGCTTTTCTGTAATTTTGTAAAACAGGGTGTTTCAAGATAAATTATACCAGTGGACTGTATCTGTCTTGTACCACAAAACACATGTAAAATACCTGTAATTTAGTCATTTCAAGGCATGCATGAAAAAGGTAATAAACACAAACACAGACATCCTAGTTTGCAGACATGCAGACTTCACAAGTTAGAAAGATCTCAGACTTACTAAATATCAAAGATGAAATCTGTACTGCACACAAAACTACTGAAAATTGCCTTCAAATTTAAGGTGCAATTTATTTCAAATGGGGTAAAGTTGTAGCTGGAAGAACTGAAGTATAGAGAGCTGCACCTAGATTTATTATTTTATATTTATAATACAAACCCACAAACACATACATGCAAACAACATATGCCCCAAATTATGTTCTTTTTCATTTTGAATGGTTTGATAGTTTTAATATTTAATTTATGTCAACAACTTTTATTTTAAAGGATAATATTTGTCCTTCAAAACTTTCTGATTTCCAGATTTTCTCAAGATTTTTTGGGATGCTTGGAAATTTTTTCTTAGAATAAAATTTTGTTCATGACATTAAATTATAAAACCATCTTGTCCTTATAGTAAATTAATGTCAATAATAAAAATGTGGGCTTTTCTGGTGGCGCAGTGGTTGAGAGTCTGCCTGCCGATGCAGGGGTCACGGGCTCATGCCCCGCTCCGGGAAGATCCCACATGCCGTGGAGCCTGCGCGTCCCGAGCCTGTGCTCCGCAACGGGAGAGGCCACAACAGTGAGAGGCCCACGTACCGCCAAAAAAAAAAAAATAAAAATAATAATAATGATGTTACTTTATTAATAAAATAAATATTTTTTTCTCTTTCAATTGACCCTGGTCTCATTTTCCTAAGAAATATATGCAACTCTAGGCAGAAAGGACACCCAAAAAATGTATAAACACAGTACAAGTATAACTGCAATATTTAGGTTTTACTTAACTTTCCCATTACAAGATACTAATGTAAAGGAGATAAAAGTATTGAGATATTCTTTTTTTTTTTTAAGAATGCAGACAAGTTCTCCCATGCTCACCTGCATCAGATTGTGAGTAGATTAAAACTCTATTTTCCTCGCTATTTCAGCAACAGATACAGATAAATACGTGGAAAATTCCACAGCTGCAGTATGGACACAGTTTCACTGGACAACTTGTCATATATAGTACATTGCAATTGATCTCAGGAAAACAAATGTTTTGTCTTTTATTTCAAAAGTCTAAATGAACTTGACCTCTCAATTGACCTTTGTAAGTATGAGAATTCATTCTCACTGTGATAATAGGACTTGTCCTATCTATGTCAATTTAGGGAAAGACATAAGATAATCAGTAAAACTCATCTTTTGGTGAAAAGTAAAAAGCTAAGAGTGGTAATGTACATGTAGGAGTAGAAGAGTTTTTACTTAGAGTGACAATAATTGTGCAGGATGTAATTGGGTAGTTGTCAGAGGACTTCTGGTTAGAGTCAGTTTTATAGAGTACTTTCTGGCATTTTTGTGTTCCTTTTGCAGCCTTGGTTACTTCAAAGGCTCTACCTTTCCTTAACAGTCTTGTTTATTGCCATGATAGACTCAGGAAAGCTTCTCTATACTTCTATAAGGCCAGCTTCATGGGCTTATGACCTGTGATATTGAACAGGGCCTGTCATTCAGAGGGCTTTAAGGTCACTTGGTTTAACATCACTGTGTTGAAATTCTTGATAATATAATCTTTGAACTTATGTTTGTAAGTGAAATCCAGTGAGACAATGGAACGTGCAAGCAAGCAGAGGAGAGGCTCGCGTTATGTGTCCGCCCCAGTTCTTGCTGTGTCATATGCAGAGAGCGTTTTTGATGCCCAGGAGCACAGAATCCCTATGGATCCATGATTGTGGGAGTTCAGTCAGGCTCAGAGTACAACATAAACATGCTACATTTCCATTCAGTTCATGAGGGCACTGACAGGAAACCACCTGTTCTGTTACTTGAGCCAGACTTGCTTTGAATACAGAAGGAAGGCAATGACCTTCTAGAAACCCAATGACCAAGGAACCCTCATATCTTTTAACCTGTTTACTTCTCTATATTTGCCAACCACTTAGTTTGAAAATGATGATGTAAAAAGAAAGGAAAAGAGGGCAACCCATAGCTCCTTTCCTTTCAGTTCTTCCTTACTCGTGATAGAATATATGTGTATCAAGTGAAATAAAACCAGTTAGTTAGTTTTGTGCACTTTTCTCACTGTTCTGGAAAGAATGAAATATATGTGCAAGCATGAGCTAAGGAATACAAGTGTGTAATTTTGGTGATTCTGTGTATGAGTTAAATGCTATTTTCTTTGCAGTTAAAACTGGCATTGCAAAGTATAAAGGTGATTGGCAAAATCCATGCTAATGATTTTAACATTTAATTTGTCTTTACTTATAATATTAAATAGAAAACTACATTATGACAAGTTGAGAGGGAGTGTGTGTGGAAGAAAAAAAGGCTTTATATTTTAGTAGTTTTAGTAGTTTTTCATGTTTTTTGAACAAGAGACTCTGCATTTTTATTTTTCATTGGGTCCCACAAATTATGTAGCTGGCAGTATCTTTCTAAATATTAACAAACATGTCCTGAGTGTCTACTATGTGTGTACAATGGTGCCAGTCACCTGGGGTGAGGTGTGGGAGGGCAAAGCATTTTGCAAACCCTTCATTTTATTTTCACAATTAGGTAATTATGTGGTAATATACCTGTTTACCAGATGAAGAAAATGAGATCCAATGTCACAGAATAGGTAAAAGGCAAAGTCAGGATTTAATCTGAAATCTGTCTGACTCCAGTCCACATATTCTTTCCCCTCTCTTGTGACCATATAATTAACATTCCAAACTGGTATACTTTTGACAATAAAATGGGATGATATTAGTAAATACTCCAGGACTATTGACATAAGCTGACTGTGTGAAATAAACCAGGATGTGTCATCTCTCACGCTATAATTCCTCCTCATATGTAGATGGTCACTGATTTATCTTGTATACTCCCCCTATATCTGTAGGAGGACAGGTCTTCTTCAGTACTTGATAGCTGCTTCATAAATTATTTGCTGAATAAACAATTCTTTGCTGAGTAGATCCTAAATATCATTTGGTTAAGATTTTTCCAGTGGTAAAGTACACAAATAAGTGTAGAAGCTGAAAAAAAAAAGAATTAAATAGAATTATAAGATGTTTCATTTTATTTCATTTAGTTTTATGCCTGATAAACTTCAGGTATTATTTCAAATTTAATAAGATATTGGCTTACAAAACAAATGGAAAAATTAAGACTCTTTCTAGGCTTCACATGTTTAAAAATTTTAGATATAGTATCATACTTAGAAAAGTTGTCATAGGAGTTTTTTTTTTTTTTCTCTAAGGGATTAAATTGGATATAATCCCAACACAGTTGAAAGCCAAATGCACATATATAAATTAGTGGAGGGATTTAATCCACCATCCAATGTGCAGTGGACTGAGAAAGAAAACTTTTTGGGTATTTATGATGCTTGGATTGTTGACGACCAAATCACTTGTCCCATTATGAGTTTATTTTTACTAGATCGCTTACTACTTTGAGACAGAAAGTATCTTGTCTTATTTACCTGTGCATCCTACACAACAATCAGTGCAAGTCTCAGGACAAAATTAGGACTTAATCAGTGTTTATGAATGAAACTAGCTATCAGAACATTTATGGAAGCTATGGATACAATTCTAAGAGTAATTGTTAAGAACCTTCTTATTAAAATGTAATTGGGGGAAAAATTAAGATACTCCCTTGATAATAAAAGATGTGATTCTCATGTTCTGGAGGCAGGAAATAGAAGTTGCATACTCTGCTAGATGGAGCCTACAATATATTTAAATTTGAGGTATTTTAAAGAAATTTGGATATGGTCATAAAAGTTTCTTGAGACTTACAATATTTAAAGCATGATTGTCCTTTTTCATTCTATTTCTATCTCTTGCCCTAAAATTATTGATGAGAAAACTTCCTGTCCTTCACTATGGTAATGATTACCATTTCTGGGAACATTCTCTCTGAATGCAGGACATACAGAAAGGACATCTCACTGCTGGATATGCTGATTCACTGGCACTAATATGTCATTTTCAGAAGCGTTCCCTCTCACAGATATTTCAGCATAGCAGACTTGTGGGTCGAAGGGTAAAAGCAGGTTACCTATGGGTAGAAGCAGATAATGGGCATTTTATTACCCAGACATCTCTCATTTTAAAGCTGCTATTCTCAAGGATTAGACAGATGACCTCCAGTCATGATTTTGATTCCATAAATTGAAATTGGTTGTAATACTGTTCATTGCTCACATGTGATTATGCATGAAGTTAATGTTATGGGATTTTCTATGTGAGGTGATTTCTTAACCTTTTTTCTGCCTCAGTCCCCTTAAGTGCACTGTATTCAAGTTCCCACAGGAATCTGCTAAATTCCATAAAACTCCTGAATGAAAGCAATGAGCCCATTTAAGAAAAGAGCATATATTTATTTTTAGGACTCAGAAAGCTCAAATTTAATAATATCATTTTTACAGTTAGTCACCTGGCTAGATGCTGAGTGGTACACATGGTCCCCACCTGGAAAAAGATAGCTAATTATAATAGCAATGTTGACAGTACTTACGATTATAACAGCAAACCCTTCTGTAGTGCTTACTGTATACCCTTTGTTGTTCTAAATGTTCAGATATATTAATTCATATAAGAAATTTGCATTGTTTCTGGTAAAATAAAACAAGTGAACAAGTAATTAAAACATAAGTTGTTTTGCATTAAATATATAAAAACATGTACAGAAATGCCATACAGATTTGGAAGGAGGACCACTACCTAGCTGCTATAATCAAGAAAACCTATAAGAGGTTGCTTATTGGATGTCTTCCATATGCTACCACTGTGCTAGGTATATCAGAAGCCTCTAAGAAGAACATGAGATTGACCTATGCCTCAAAGAAGTTCAGGAAGCAAGACTCATACATAACACATATTTAGAGAACCAAAGAAGGTAACACATACTTTTAAATTCCTTATATTTTTATGTTTTTGCATTTTTAAAGCATTCTCATATGTCTTATTCTATTTATTCCGCTCCTCAAGCTTACAAAACAGGTATGGTTATTTTTTTTTTTAACAGCAAAAGATGAAACTGCAGAATCTGCCTGTTTAAAGCACATGCCTATTTAAATAGAAGACCCAAAACGACTAGTAAATGTAGCCAACACTTATTGAATACTTACTATGTATCAAGAACTTAAATCCAAAACCGGCACTATGATATACGCATATTACCAGGAAACTAGAATGTAAAGAAGTTATGCAATTTGTCCCAAATAGTGTAGTTTTTAGTAGCAGAACTGACGTTGAACCAGGCTGAATTACTTGAGAGGTCTCCCTCATGACCAGTCTGCAATTCCCTATGTTGGTGTTGTCTAAATGTAAATGAAGACAGAACATAATGACCCTACATTCACCCAGTGAAAGTGATGACTCTGTGTTGCTGGAAACAAGACTATCAACATGGGGGAAAGTCTATCATTCCAGACAATAAAATAATTCCTAAAACTTTGTCTTGTACCCTGATACTCATCATCTAAGAAGTCCTTTCAGCTTAAATATTCTTTCCTTTCAGAAGCCTTCCCTTGTATGACCATGTCAGTTATCACCATTATGAACAAAGCACCTTGAATTTCAAGCATTTGATATGCTATATGGCATTTTTTTAATTAAAAGAATGGACTTGCTATCAAACACAAATGAGAAGGCTAGTCTAAAGATTATCAGCTAATGTGGTTATTAGCATACCTTGATGATTCATCTGAGTGGTTTGTTAGTAGATTTTTCTTGCTTATGGGAATAGGAAAATCACCACAATTTTGAAGGTCCGTCAACAATATGATTTACATTCCCACTTTAACTGTCCATCAACATTATTTAAAACCTGATTCTGTGCAGGAAAATATGGTAGTCCATAGTAGTGATAGGAACAGTATATGGATTATTGTTTAACACCAAGAAAATTAATAAAGTTCAGAAGTATAATTTCTCTTTGTATGAAATGGGTACACTAATAATATTTACTTTATAGATTCACGGTGTTTATATTTTTATTAAATGAGATAGTTGGATTAAAGTAATTTGGAATCACTGCCTCTTAGTAAGCATAGTATTTTTATTATAATACTACTTCTAGAATAAAGTTTTATGCTTCTATATAAATGTGGTATCTTATGTGACAAACTTAGCAATTAATCTTGCCCAGAGATGATGAGGTCCTAATGACATCATTATAAAGAAAAATTTCATGGAAATGGAGACTGGTTTGCAATTTATTAATTTACACTGGAAAATCTGTCATGCCAACTACACTATTTATGTCACCATGGTCTGTAAATGATGGTTGAAAGCAAATTTGTTAATGTGTCATTAGATGTTAAGCCATATTTGGGCAGCAATTGAGTGTCATATCCCCTGCAAGTAGCCCAATGATTAACATGGATGCATATTTTTTGAAAGATTTAATAGAATGGGTTTAATGTAACTTAGATAAAAATAGTCATATGGACTCTGTTAGATCAGTATTGCACTCAAAAGAACTACTAGTTCATTACCCAGAAAAACAATTTAAATTTTACAACATACAGTATAATATCGAAATATCCTCTTCTTTTCGTTTGGCAATTGCTAAAAGAAATGATCTCTTTCTTATCATTATAAATTCTTTTTTTTTTTACATCTTTATTAGAGTATAATTGCTTTACAATGGTGTGTTAGTTTCTGCTTTATAACAAAGCGAATCAGTTATACATATACATATGTTCCCATATCTCTTCCCTCTTGCGTCTCCCTCCCTCCCACCCTCCCTATCCCACCCCTCTAGGTGGTCACAAAGCACCGAGCTGATCTCCCTGTGCTATGCACCTGCTTCCCACTAGCTATCTACCTTATGTTTGGTAGTGTTATATATGTCCATGCCTCTCTCTCGCTTTGTCACAGCTTACCCTTCCCCCTCCACATATCCTCAAGTCCATTCTCTAACAGATCTGTGTCTTTATTCCTGTCTTACCCCTAGGATCTTCATGACATTTTTTTTTCTTAAATTCCATATATATGTGTTAGCATACGGTATTTGTTTTTCTCTTTCTGACTTACTTCACTCTGTATGACAGACTCTAGGTCTATCCACCTCATTACAAATAGCTCAATTTTGTTTCTTTTTATGGCTGAGTAATATTCCATTGTATATATGTGCCACATCTTCTTTATCCATTCATCCGATGATGGACACTTAGGTGGTTTCCATCTCTGGGCTGTTGTAAATAGAGCTGCAATGAACATTTTGGTACATGACTCTTTTTGAATTATGGTTTTCTCAGGGTAAATGCCCAGTAGTGGGATTGCTGGGTCATATGGTAGTTCTATTTGTAGTTTTTTAAGGAACCTCCATACTGTTCTCCATAGTGGCTGTACCAATTCACATTCCCACCAGCAGTGCAAGAGTGTTCCCTTTTCTCCACACCCTCTCCAGCATTTATTGTTTGTGGATTTTTTGATGATGGCCATTCTGATTGGTGTGAGATGATATCTCATTGTAGTTTTGATTTGCATTTCTCTAATGATTAATGATGCTGAGCATTCTTTCATGTGTTTGTTGGCAGTCGGTATATCTTCTTTGGGGAAATGTCTATTTAGGTCTTATGCCCATTTTTGGATTGAGTTGTTTGTTTTTTTGTTATTGAGCTGCATGAGCTGCTTATAAATTTTGGAGATTAATCCTTTGTCAGTTGCTTCATTTGCAAATATTTTCTCCCATTCTGAGGGTTGTCTTTTGGTCTTCTTTATGGTTTCCTTTGCTGTGCAAAAGCTTTTAAGTTTCATTAGGTCCCATTTGTTTATTTTTGTTTTTATTTCCATTTCTCTAGGAGGTGGGTCAAAAAGGATCTTGCTGTGATTTATGTCATAGAGTATTCTGCCTATGTTTTCCTCTAAGAGTTTGATAGTTTCTGGCCTTACATTTAGGTATTTAATCCATTTTGAGCTTATTTTTGTAAATGGTCTTAGGGAGTGATCTAATCTCATACTTTTACATGTACCTGTCCAGTTTTCCCAGCACCACTTATTGAAGAGGCTGTCCTTTCTCCACTGTACAATCCTGCCTCCTTTATCAAAGATAAGGTGGCCATATGTGCGTGGGTTTATCTCTGGGCTTTCTATCCTGTTCCATTGATCTATCTTTCTATTTTTGTGCCAGTACCATACTGTCTTGATTACTGTAGCTTTGTAGTATAGTCTGAAGTCAGGGAGCCTGATTCCTCGAGCTCAGTTTTTCGTTCTCAAGATTGCTTTGGCTATTCGGGGTCTTTTGTGTTTCCATACAAATTGAGACTTTTTTTGTTCTAGTTCTGTGAAAAATGCCAGTGGTAGTTTGATAGGGATTGCATTGAATCTGTAGATTGTTTTGGGTAGTAGAGTCATTTTCACAATATTGATTCTTCCAATCCAAGAACATGGTATATCTCTCCATCTACTTGTATCATCTTTAATTTCTTTCATCAGTGTCTTATAAATTTCTGCATAGGGGTCTTTTGTCTTCTTAGGTAGGTTTATTCCTAGATATTTTATTCTTTTCGTTGCAATGGTAAATGGGAGTGTTTTCTTGATTTCACTTTCAGATTTTTCGTCATTAGTGTATAGGAATGCCAGAGATTTCTGTGCATTAATTTTGTATCCTGTAACTTTACCAAATTCATTGATTATCTCTAGTAGTTTTCTGGTAGCATCTTTAGGATTCTCTATGTATAGTATCATGTCATCTGCAAACAGTGACAGCTTTACTTCTCCCTTTCCGATTTGGATTCCTTTTATTTCCTTTTCTTCTCTGATTGCTGTGACTAAAACTTCCAAAACTATGTTGAATAAAAGTGGTGAGTGTGGGCAACCTTGTCTTGTTCCTGATCTTAGTGGAAATGCTTTCAGTTTTTCACCATTGAGGACGATGTTGGCTGTGGGTTTGTCATATATGGCCTTTATTATGTTGGGGAACGTTCCCTCTATGCCTACTTTCTGCAGGGTTTTTATCATAAATGGGTGTTGAATTTTGTCGAAAGCTTTCTCTGCATCTACTGAGCTTATCATATGGTTTTTCTCCTTCAATTTGTTAATATGGTCTGTCACATTAATTGTTTTGCATATATTGAAGAGTCCTTGCATTCCTGGAATAAACCCCACTTGATCATGGTGTATGATCCTTTTAATGTGCTGTTGGATTCTGTTTGCTAGTATTTTGTTGAGGATTTTTGCATCTATGTGCATCAGTGATATTGGTCTGTAGTTTTCTTTCTTTGTGACATCCTTGTCTGGTTTTGGTATAAGGGTGATGGTGACCTCGTAGAATGAGTTTGGGAGCGTTCCTCCCTCTGCTATATTTTGGAAAAGTTTGAGAGGGATAGGTGTTAGCTCTTCTCTAAATGTTTGATAGAATTCGCCTGTGAAGCCATCAGGTGCTGGGCTTTTTTTTGTTGGAAGATTTTTAATCACAGTTTCAATTTCAGTGCTTGTGATTGGTCTGTTCATATTTTCTATTTCTTTCTGATTCAGTCTTGGCAGGTTGTGCATTTCTAAGAATTTGTCCATTTCTTCCAGGTTGTCCATTTTATTGGCATAGAGCTGCTTGTAGTAATCTCTCATGATCTTTTGTATTTCTGCAGCGTCAGTTGTTACTTCTCCTTTTTCATTTCTAATTCTATTGATTTGAGTCTTCTTCCTTTTTTCTTGATGAGTCTGGCTAATGGTTTATCAATTTTGTTTATCTTCTCAAAGAACCAGCTTTTAGTTTTATTGATCTTTGCTATCGTTTCATTCATTTCTTTTTCATTTATTTCTGATCTGATTTTTATGATTTCTTTCCTTCTGCTACCTTTGGGGTCTTTCTGTTCTTCTTTCTCTAATTTCTTTAGGTGCAAGGTTAGGTTGTTTATTTGAGACGTTTCCTGTTTCTTAAGGTAGGATTGTATTGCTATAAACTTCCCTCTTAGAACTGCTTCTGCTGCATCCCGTAGGTTTTGGGTCATCGTGTCTCCATTGTCATTGGTTTCTAGGTATTTTTTTATTTCCTCTTTGATTTCTGCAGTGATCATTTTGTTATTAAGTAGTGTATTGTTTAGCCTCCATGTGTTTGTATTTTTTTTACAGATCTTTTCCTGTAATTGGTATCTAGTCTCATAGTGTTGTGGTCGGAAAAGATACTTGATACAATTTCAATTTTCTTAAATTTACCAAGGCTTGATTTGTGACCCAAAATATGATCTATCCTGGAGAATGTTCCATGGGCAGTTGAGAAAAATGTGTATTCTGTTGTTTTTGGATGGAATGTCCTATAAATATCAATTAAGTCCATCTTGTTTAATATATCATTTAAAGCTTGTGTTTCCTTATTTATTTTCATCTTGGATGATCTGCCCATTGGTGAAAGTGGGGTGTTAAAGTCCCCTACTATGAAAGTGTTACTGTCGATTTCCCCTTTTATGGCTGTTAGTATTTGCCTTATGTATTGAGGTGCTCCTATGTTGGGTGCATGAATATTTACAATTGTTATATCTTCTTCTTGGATCGATCCCTTGATCATTATGTAGTGTCCTTCTTTGTCTCTTCTAATAGTCTTTGTTTTAAAGTCTAATTTGTCTGATATGAGAATTGCTACTCCAGGTTTTTTTTGGTTTCCATTTGCATGGAATATCTTTTTCCATCCCCTTATTTTCAGTCTGTATGTGTCTCTAGGTCTGAAGTGGGTCTCTTGTAGACAGCATATATATGGGTCTTGTTTTGGTATCCATTCAGCCAATCTATGTCTTTTGGTGGGAGCATTTAGTCCCTTTACATTTCAGGTAATTATCGATATGTATGTTCCTAATCCCATTTTCTTAATTGTTTTGGGTTCATTATTGTAGGTCTTTTCCTTGTCTTGTGTTTCTTGCCTAGAGAAGTTCCTTTAGCATTCCTTATAAAGCTGGTTTGGTGGTGCTGAACTCTCTCAGCTTTTGCTTGTCTGTAAAGGTTTTAATTTCTCCATCAAATCTGAATGAGATCCTTGCTGGGTAGAGTAATCTTGGTTACAGGTTTTTCCCCTTCATCACTTTAAATATGTCCTGCCAGTCCCTTCTGGCTTGCAGAGTTTCTGCTGAAAGATCAGCTATTAACCTTATGGGGACTCCCTTGTGTGTTATTTGTTGTTTTTCCCTGGCTGCTTTTAATATGTTTTCTTTGTATTTAACTTTTGATAGTTTGATTAATATGTGTCTTGGCGTGTTTCTCCTTGGATTTAGCCTGTATGGGACTCTGTGCTTCCTGGACTTGATTAACTTTTCCCCTTCCCATATTAGGGAAGTTTTCAACTATAATCTCTTCAAATATTTTCTCAGTCCCTTTCTTTTTCCCTTCTTCTTCTGGAACCCCTATAATTCGAATGTTGGTGCGTTTAATGTTGTCCCAGTGGTCTCTGAGACTGTCCTCAGTTCTTTTCATTCTTTTTTCTTTATTCTGCTCTGCAGTAGTTATTTCCACTATTTTATCTTCCAGGTCACTTATCCATTCTTCTGCCTCAGTTATTCTGCTATTGATCCCATCTAGAGTATTTTAAATTTCATTTATTGTGTTGTTCATCTTTGTTTGTTTCATCTTTAGTTCTTCTATGTCCTTGTTAAATGTTTCTTGCATTTTGTCTATTCTATTTCCAAGATTTTGGATCAGCCTTACTATTGTTATTCTGAATTCTTTTTCAGGTAGACTGCCTATTTCCTCTTCATTTGTTAGGTGTGGTGGGTTTTTATCTTGCTCCTTCATCTCTGTGTGTTTTTCTGTCTTCTCATTTTGCTTATCTTACTGTGTTTGGGGTCTCCTTTTTACAGGCTGCAGGTTCGTAGTTCCCGTTGTTTTAGGTGTCTGTCACCAGTGGCTAAGGTTGGTTCAGTGCGTTGTGTAGGCTTCCTGGTGGAGGGGACTAATGCCTGTGTTCTGGTGGATGAGGCTGGATCTTGTGTTTCTGGTGGGCAGGTCCACATCTGGTGGTGTGTTTTGGGGGTGCCTGTGGTCTTATTAATATTTTAGGCAGCCTCTCTGTTAATGGGTGGGCTTGTGTTTCTGTCTTGCTAGTTGTTTGGCATAGGGTGTCCAGCACTGTAGCTTACTGGTTGTTGAGTGAAGCTGGGTGCTGGTGTTGAGATGGAGATCTCTGGGAGATTTTCGCCGTTTGATATTATGTGGAGCTGGGAGGTCTGTTGTGGACCAGTGTCCTGAAGTTGGCTCTCCCACCTCAGAGTCACAGCACTGACTCCTGGCTGCAGCACCAAGAGCCTTTCATCCACACGGCTCAGAATAAAAGGGAGAAAAAGTAGAAAGAAAGAATTAGTAGAAGTAGAAAGCAAGAAAGTAAGAAAGAAAGAAAGGAGGGAGGGAGGGAGGAAGGAGGGAAGGAAGGAAAAAAAGAAAGAAAGATAGAAGATAAAGTAAAATAAAATAAAGTCAGATAAAATATAATAAAGTTATTAAAATAGAAAATAATTATTAAGAAAAAAATTAAAAAGCAAAAACAAAAAAAACGGACGGATAGAACCCTAGGACAAATGGTGGAAGCAAAGCTATACAGACAAAATCTCACACAGAAGCATACGCATACACACTCACAAAAAGAGGAAAAGGGGAAAAAATCATAAATCTTGCTCTCAAAGTCCACCTCCTCAATTTGGGATGACTCGTTGTCTATTCATGTATTCCACGGATGCAGGGTACATCAAGTTGATTGTGGAGATTTAATCCGCTGCTTCTGAGGCTGCTGGGAGAGATTTCCCTTTCTCTTCTTTGTTCGCACAGCTCCCGGGGTTCAGCTTTGGATTTGGCCCCTGCGTGTAGGTCGCCTGAGGGCGTCTGTTTTTTGCTCAGACAGGACGGGGTTAAAGGAGCAGCTGCTTCAGGGACTCTGGCTCACTCAGGCTGGAGGTGGGGGGCGGGGCACGGAGTGAGGGGCGGGCCTGCGACGGCAGAGGCCGGCGTGACATTGCACCAGCCTCGCACCAGCCTGAGGCGTGCTGTGTGTTCTCCCGGGGAAGTTGTCCCTGGATCCCGGGACCCTGGCAGTGGCGGGCTGCACAGGCTCCCCGGAAGGGGGGTGTGCATAGTGACCTGTGCTCGCACACAGGCTTCTTGGTGGCGGCAGCAGCAGCTTTAGCGTCTCATGCCCGTCTCTGGGGTCTGCGCTTTTAGCCGCGGCTCACGCCCGTCTCTGGAGCTCCTTTAAGCAGCGCTTTTAATCCCCTCTCCCAGGTATGTGGGGAGTTTCTTGCCTTTTGGGAGGTCTGACGTCTTCTGCCAGCATTCAGTAGGTGTTCTGTAGGAGTTGTTCCACGTGTAGATGTATTTCTGGTGTATCTGTGGGGAGGAAGGTGATCTCCGCGTCTTACTCTTCCGCCATCTTCCTCTCCAGGCAATCCTGCGGTTTTGCTGGTAGCTCACAAAAAAACAAGTTGAAAAATGGAGCTCAGCGGCACTGCAATTCACAAACCTGGAACAAGGTGGCCATCCCTGGTTTCACATCAACATGATCTAAGGCACAAACCTTGTTTTTCCATTTTGTCTTTAAGTTACTTGTTGAAACAAACGGCCCGCCGTCCCTGGGACTGTCGCGGCTTCAGCCTCCGGGGCCCCTCCAGAGCTGGCAGCCTCAGTGAGGCCACCTCCCCTCGGGCTCCGGGGCAGTTCCGTGACGGCAGAGGGAAGAGACCCCAAGCCAGGAGTTCCAGCTCTGCGGAAACCTCATTATAAATTCTTGCTCAAACTCCTAACCTTAATGTTTTCCCCATTATTTTCCTACTTTCTTTTGTTTTTTTCTTAATTTTATTTATTCATTTATTTTTTATTTTTTTGGCCGCTTTGGGTCTTCGTTGCTGTGCGCGGGTTTTTCTCTAGTTGCCACAAGCAGGGACTACTCTTCATTGTAGTGCGCAGGATTCTCATTGTGGTGGCTTCTCTTGGTGGCTGCTCTTGTTGTGGAGCACGGGCTGTAGGTGCACGGCCTTAAGTAGTTGTGACACGCGGGCTTCAGTAGTTGTGTCTCGCGGCCTGCAGAGCACAGGCTCAGTAGTTGTGGCATATGGGCTTAGTTGCTCCTTGGCATGTGGGATCTTCCCAGACCAGGGATCAAACCCGTGTCTCCTGCATTGGCAGGTGGATTCTTAACCACTGCGCCACCAGAGAAGTCCCGATTTTCCTACTTTCTGTCTTCTCATTCTCTTACGTTCTTAAGTTTTCTTCCCCCCTCCCCACTTTTTTTTGTTTTGAAGAGCTGCTCTTAATATTTCTAATAGGAAAGAACTCTATAATGCTTATTTTCTGTCTCTGTTAAATACCTGTTGTCTGCTGCAATTCACAGAACCATTTGTATTTTTTGCCACCCGGAAGTCCTCCACAGCCAAGATGCTCCTACCTCTCCTCCTTCCCTACTGCTTCCTCCTCCTCCTCCTGGTCCAGGATGGAGTTGGGTTCCTCCAAGATGAGGGGAATGGGGAAATTGTACAATTCATCTTGTTGGTTTTATCATTTCATAATCCAGCCAAAGCAGATATTGGTGAATTTGAATTCTCAGAGCAACAAACATATCTGAAACTGGGTTTAATGCTTCCTAAACTCACTAGAACTGATTCTTCTGCAAATAAAGACAGAAAGAATAAAATAGGATTCTTTTTTATCATGAATGAAGTTGGCTACTAATTATCCTCCTTCTTACAACTGAATCAAACAGGGACTTCTACATTCTAACCCACAAAATTTCTAGGAAGTTCCAGTTTCTCATTCAATCATTCTTACATGATCTGGGGGTTTCCTAGAACATTATGAGATTAGCATCCCATTAACTAAAGTGATTCATTTGTGATAAGTGTTGTCCCTCAATAAAAAAAACAAATGAACAAACAAATCAGGGGGTACAATTCCTAAACCAAAATGATTCTGAGCTTATCTTTTGGTTGACTTTGAGCATCAGCCTTTATTCTTGCCTATTCCAACCTTGATTGTTGACATCTGATATAAGGAGAGTGAATTGTCTACATTCATTTTGGGTCCCAGAGAATTTGGACATTTCAAGTCCATGATTCCTTCTGATATCTCATTCTCTGAGAGTCTCCATGAGAGTAACTTTCTTTTCATCCTCTCTAACTGGCTTTAGTAATGTTTGACATATAAGTGTCCCTTTGCTGCTGTTGACTTTTAAGCCCCATTAAAATAATTGGCCAACCAGCTCTCTTTCTTACTTGAATTCTTTGTTTTTTTAAAAAATCATTTTGCTTTGTTTTAGTTCTCAAAACAGTGCCCATCACTGTAGCTGACCTGCTACAAATCCTTAAGACCTAAATCACTTAGAACAATAATTTTCATTCTTAAATGCAGTTGTAAACATCATATCAGAATCCCAGAAACACTCCCTCCTGAAACATACTTTTCTTGGGCAGTCAAGCTGTCCAGCAGAGAAACGGAATTCTTTGGGAATTTGATAAATAATATATATTCTAATACTAGAAGTACAAACTCTCACTTACCCACATATTTCAAAAGACCTGCTCTTTAACCACTTCAATAGCATTTTTCAATCAGTTACAAAGTTCTTTCTTTTCATTCATAGAAGAGTGTTCTTCATGAATTTCTTTTTTAGGTCTTGTAACAAGGTGACAATGTGACCTGTGGTTGTAAGGGCTGCACAATCTATTGTTTCTCAGTGAGAGTCTATTTCCACAGTTCTAGAATCATCCAGAAAAAATGAGTAAAATGCCTTGAATTAGACTGAGCATGACAGCTACTATTTACTTTTCTTAGGAAAAATGGGACTCCATGGAGGTTAGGCTAAAATTCAATTTCTAATTGAAAATGCTATAGGATATTCTCATGGACTTTCCCAATTATGTAAATTAATATAACTCCACATAAATTTAATATTTCCTGTGGTATACTCTATTCTGAACAGAGAATTTTCCCCAAATCATAAGTTTAAACACAAAGTCTCCACTTCATCTCTGACTTTGAGGTGCTATTCTAAGAGCCACAATGCTTGTGTTTCCTCCACTGCAACTGCTACACTGTAAGTCTAGCCTCCATTTGATCATGGTGCAAGTGTGCTCTTGGCTTCTTGTCGTGGTCAGAAAATTATCTGTGGATCAGTGAAATGTTATATATTAGGTGCAAAATTCAGAATACTAACTTCTAAAATGTGCCCTACATAAAAGTGGACAATCTGTATGCTCTCCAAATACTGTATCGCATTAAAAAATGCACAAGTTTATTATTTAAAGAGTATTTTAAGTGATTTTAAGACTTTAACTCTTGCAGATGGTAAATTAGCTTATATCAGACTAACCCTCCTACTGATAGCAATTATAAAGTCTGGATAAACATCTTTAAAAAAAAGAAACCTGTCTCTTGAGGTAGTAGAGAGCAACCTGTGGAAGATAGAAACAGAAAGACATAAACCTTTGAATTCCACATTTGGTTAGCTTCTCTAGTGAGGGCATTTGTCAGTTCTTTTCTTACATGGAAAATTAACCTGAAACATAAGATAGAGTTTTATGGGATAAGAAGTCAGAGACTGGGACTTCCAGAGCCAATATAAGTTGGGGTCAAAATCCTGCAAAGGAGGGAGACACAGAGAAAGGAGGCACCCAAACCTGCAAACAAACACCTGCAAATCCTTGATTGACTTCTGAATTATACATATGTGAGTGAGACTCACAGGTGAAAGCAGCAGTGGGAAAGATGACAGACTGAACACAAATCTGAACAACTTCTTATGAGTTTGGAGTTCAGATCATGTCAAAGTAGACATCCTTGCTAAATATCTTGGGCTATCTGTTGAAATTCCAGAAGGATAATATCTTACAGTTAAGATCCCTAAGGACCAGGAATAATAACTATTGCCTACTATTAAGAAAAAGTATTAGTAGATATGCCCTGAAGACACCTAAAACCAAACCTTCTACAAGATTAAAGTGACCAACAGTAATTTAACTGCCTAGTAGCACAAAACTCAATCCTATTCACTATATAGTGTTATATCCAGTATAAAATAATAATTATGCATTTATATATCAATCATGTAAGGAAGCCCCAAAACATGGCTTATAATGATGAGAAAAATTAGTCAATAGAAACAGATCTAGAGATGACATGTTGGAATTAGCAGAAAAGAACTAAAATTTACCATTGTAGATATGTTAAAGTATCTACAGAAAACAGTTAATGAAAGTGGTGAAGAGATAAGAAAATTCAGAATATATAGAAAAACTCTATTAATAAGGCCTAAGGAAAATTCAAGAATGGGGCTATGTAATATCTGAAATCAAAGTTCATGGAGTATAATTAACACAAGATTGGACAGTACAGAAAAAAGGATAAGAATTTAAAGAGCCCTCACAAAAAATTATCCTAACTGAAGCAAGCAAAAATAAATAAATGAAAGATAATAAAGAAGGCTAAAAATGTGTAGGACATCATCAAGTGATTTAATATGAAGTTCATTTGGAATTTTGAGAAGAATGGAGAGAAATAATTGTTAGAAAAAGACTTTGAAGAAATATTGGCCAACACTTTCCCAAGGATAAAAGGAACCATCCACAAATTTAAGAAATCCAGCAAATTGCAAACAAAAGAAATTCAAAAGAAAAAAATACACATAGGTGCATCACAGTCAAGTTGCTAAAAAAAATAAAAGTAAATCAAAAAATCTTAAAAACACTGAGAGAAAAACAATAAAAATGATGATTGACTTTACATCAGACACAAGGAAGTCTAGAGAAAATGAAATGGCACCTTGACATCTTTAAAATGCTTAGAGGAAAACTAACATTTCACCCATGATTTATTTTAAGAAAAAAATTCTTAAAAAATGAAAGTGATATAAAGATAAATTCAGATAAACAAAAGCTGAGAAAACATGTTGCCAGAAGACCCATAATAAAAGAAATGCAAAAAAGAACATATTTAGGCTGAAGAGAAATGATCCAGATGGAAATTCAGATCCAAAAGAAGACATGAGAAGAACTAGAAATGGTAAACCTATGGGTAAATATAAGGTTTATTTTTCTTTTCAAAAATTATTTAATGATCCATTCACTGTTTAAAAAAAGATAAAAATATATAGTGATGTTTATAAGATGTATGGACATAATACTGCATAAAGTCTGGAAGAGCATAAAAAGAATTATGGTCTTTTAAGGTTCTTATGGTGGTATAAAAGAATTTATGGTAGACTGTGATGAGTGAAGGCTGTATAATATAATCACTAGAGCAATCATTAAAAATGCAAAAAGTTCAGGCAAAAATCCAATAAAAGTGATAGAATGAATTATTTAAATTGTTAATGAACCCAAAGAAAAATAGGGAAGGACCTGTAACTCGAGATATTTAGCAAGGCTGTCTATCTTAACATGATCTGAACACTAAACTCTCATGAGAAGTTGTTCAAATTTGTGTTCTGTCTGTCATCTTTCCCACTGCTGCTTTCACCTGTGAGTCTCACTCCACATATGTATAATTCAGGGAAGGAAAAATAGGGAAGGACCTAACAAGCATACAAAAGTAAGTCAAATAAAAAACAAATAGCAAACTGATAAGCTTAAACTGAACTGTATCAAATAACCATGTTAAATATAATTGAAAGAAGTATTCCAATAAAAAACCAGGATTGTAAGAACGAACTGAAAGAAATGCTAAGCATGGAAACACTGATGTGGATGCAATACATCAAATAAAGTAGACTTTACCAGTAGTAAAGAGAGTCATTTCATAATGATAGAAATGTCATGAACTCATCAAAATAACATAATAATCCTACATAAGTATGTACAAAATGACAAAGCTTCAAAAATACTTGATGCAGTCTGAGAAGATAATAGTTATAAATACACAAATCTATATTTATGGTTAAGATATTAATATTCTTCTTTCAGTAACTGATGGAACAACATGTAAAAGTAAATATATTGAAGATTTAAACAATACTCTCAAACAACTTGACATAATTAGCACAATTAATATGTATAGACACTCCACCCAATAACACTAGAATATTCATTCACCAAGAGAGACCGTATACTGTATAGTAATAGTGTGGGTAGATAGAGACAAAGTATATATACAAGTACATATATAAGTATATACCATAGTGTGTGTGTGTGTATATATATATATATATATATATAAAATACTATACTAGATATATAGTATTGTATATATATCTCTATATATCTCTGTATAAGTGTATATGTAACAGATATTCATAAAAATATACATGTATATGTATGAGATATATACTTATAGGTATAATAGAATATGTTTACAACTATAATAGGTATATTCTTATGTCTATAATAGGTATATTCTTATATCTACAATCAATATATACTTATGTCTATATAGGTGTATATATGTATATATGAGTATATATATCTATATATGTGTATATCCATATCTCTCTACATATCTGTCTATAGAGAAAGAAGGAGAGAGACAGAGAGAGAATTTTCTCACACTACAATAAAATTAAATTAGAAAATCATACTTAAAATACCTAGAAATTCTCAAATATTTGAAAAATAAACAACATATTTCTAGATAATACATATGAAAGACCAGAAAGCACAAAGGTAATTAGGCAATATTTCAAAGTTAAAGATAATTAAAATCCAATATTTCATATTTGTGAAATGCATGAAAATTTTTTCTTAAAGAGAAATTTTATTTAAATGCTTTTGTTAGAGGAGAAGAAAGATTTCAAATGAATTATGTGGCTACTTACCTTAGAAAGCAAAACATTAATAAAAGAAAATCAAATCTGAAGAAAGCAAATAACAAAGATGAGTATAAATTAATAAAACATGAAACAAAAAACAATAGAGAAAATGAGGCATATGTTAATCCTCAACATATTAACAAAATTGGTAAATTCTTAGCTAGACTGATTTTAAGAAAGGCAGAGAGAGAGAGAGAACATACAATGCCAATATCAGGAACACAAGAAAAGATAACACTAATAATTTTTAGTAATATTAAATGGATTATAAAGGAATACATTGAACAACATTATGCCAACAATTTGGCAACAGATAAAATAGACAAATTTCTCGAAAGACTAAAATTACCAAAACTCACGTGAGGTTAAACATAAAATATGAATGGTTCTATATCTATGAATAAAATTGAATTTGTAATTAAAAATATTCCCCCAAAATATCTTCAGGCCAGGATTATTTCACTGGTGATGTCTATCAAATATTGATGAAAGAAGCAATGCCAATCTTACATAAACTGTTTTAGAAAATAATAGATTTTAGAGCATTCTCTAATGTTTTATGAGACCAGCAAAACCTTGATACCAATACCTAACTGGGAATTTACAACAAGAGAAAATTGTAGGTAGCATCCTTTATGAACAGAGATACAAAAAATACTTAACAAAACTTTTCTAAACCAAATCTGGCAACATAAATAAAGGATAATAACTCCTGACAAGTGGATTTCATTCCAGAAATGCAAATTAGGTTTATCTTGTAAAAAAAAAATTATTAAAAATCAACAAATTTATAGACTATTTGAAAAAAATATGATCATCTCAAAATATGCCAAAAAATCATTTGACAGAATTTAATACTCATTCATAATAATAATAATAATTCCTAGTAAACTAGGAAAAAAAGTAACAATTGAATAAAGTGCATCTATGAAAAACCTAGAGTTAACATTATACTGAGAGGTCAGGAAGAAGCTGAGGATATTTGGTCTTATCAGCTATAGTCAACATTGTACTAGAAGTCCTAGCTAGATCTTCAAGACAAAAGAAAGAAAAAGCCTAAAAGCAGGAAAGGGGGTAACTCCTCATTAACAAAGAAAATACTACAAAATAAACATGACCATACTACTGAAACTGATAAAACATTTAGGAAGGTCAGAAGATCATGGTCACTATAGAAATACCAACCACATTCCATGTATCAGCAACATACAATTAGAAGGCGAATTTATTTGTCTTTCTCTGTCTGATTTACTTCATTCAGTACGAAAGTCTCTAGGGTCATCCATGTTGCTGCAAATGGAATTATTTTGTTCTTTTTTATGGCTGAGTAATATTCCATTGTATATATGTACCACATCTTCTTTATCGATTTGTCTGTCGATGGACACATAGGTTGTTTCCATGACCTGGCTATTGTAAATAGTGCTGCAATGAACATTGGGTTGCATGTGTCTTTTTAAATTATGGTTTTCTCAGGGTATATGCCCAGTAGTGGGATTGCTGGGTCATATGGTAATTCTATTTTTAGTTTTTAAAGGAACCTCCATACTGTTCTCCATAGTGGCTGTAACAATTTACATTCCCACCAAGAGTGCAAGAGGGTTTCCTTTTCTCCACACCCTCTTCAGCGTTTGCTGTTTGTAGATTTTCAGATGATGCCCATTCTAGGCACTGTGAGGTGATAACTCATTGTAGTTTTGATTTGCATTTCTCTAATGATTAGTAACGTTGAGCCCTTTTCATGTGCCTCTTGGCCATCTGTATTTCTTCTTTGGAGAAATGTCTATTTAAGTCTTCTGCACTTTTTTGGATTGGGTTGTTTGTTTTTGTAATATTGAGCTGCATGAGCTGTTTATATATTTTGGAGACTAATCCTTTGTCCATTGATTCATTTGAAAATATTTTCTCCCATTCTGAGGGTTGCCTTTTTGTCTATAGCTTCCTTTGCTGTACAAATGCTTTTAAGTTTCATTAGGTCCCATTTGTTTATTTTGTTTTATTTCCATAAATCTAGGAGATGGGTCAAAAAAGATCTTGTGATTTATGTCAAAGAGTGTTCTTCCTATGTTTTCCTCTAAGAGTTTTATAATGTCTGGTCTTACATTTATGTCTTTAATTCATTTTGAGTTTATTTTTGAGTTTATTTTTGTGTATGGTGTTAGGGAGTGTTCTAATTTCATTCTTTTACATGTAGCTGTCCAGTTTTCCCAGCACCATTTATTAAAGAGGCTGTCTTTTCTCCATTGTATATTCTTGCCTCCTTTATCAAAAATAAGGTGACCATATGTACGTGGGTTTATCTCTGGTCTTTCTATACTGTTCCATTGATCTATATTTCTGTTTTTGTGTGAGTACCATCCTGTCTTGATTACTGTAGCTTTGTAGTATAGTCTGAAGTCAGGGAGTCTGATTCCTCCAGCTCCACTTTTTTCCCTCAAGACTGCTTTGGCTATTTGGGGTCTTTTGTGTCTCCATACAAATTTTTAGATTTTTTTGTTCTAGTTCTGTAAAAAATGCCATTTTTAATTTGATAAGGATTACATTGAATCTGCAGACTGTTTTGGGTAGTATAGTCATTTTCACAATATTGATTCTTCCAATCCAAAAACTTGGTATATCTCTCCATCTGTTTGTGTCATCTGATTTCTTTCATCAGTGAGTGTCTTATAGTTTTCTGAGTACAGGTCTTTTACCTCTTTAGGTAGGTTTATTTCTAGGTATTTTATTCTTTTTTTGCAATGGTGAATGGGACTGTTTCCTTAATTTCTCTTTCTGATCTTTCATTTTTAGTGTAGAGGAATGCAGGAGATTTCTGTGCATTAATTTTGTATCCTGCAACTTTACCAAATTCATTGATTTGCTCTAGTAGTTTTCTGGTGGTATCTTTAAGATTTTCTATGTATAGTATCATGTCATCTGCAAACAGTGACGGATTTACTACTTCTTTTCCAGTTTGTATTCCTTTTATTTTTTTTTCTTCTCTGATTGCCATGCCTAGGACTTCCAAAACTGTGTTGAATTATAGTGGTGAGAGTGTACATCCTTGTCTTGTTTCTGACCTTAGAGGAAATGCTTTTCAGTTTTTCTCCATTGAGAATGATGTTTGCTGTGCGTTTGTCGTATATGGCCTTTATGATGTTGAGGTAGGTTCCCTCTATGCCCATTAAGTAATCTTAGTTGTAGGTTCTTCCCTTTCATCACTTTAAATATATCCTCCCACTCCCTTCTGGCTTGTAGAGTTTCTGCTGAGAAATCAGCTGTTAAACTTATGGGGGTTCCCTCATATGTTATTTGTTGTTTTTTCCCTTGTTACTTTTAATAATTTTTCTTTGTCTTTAATTTTTGTTAGTTTGATTACTGTGTGTCTTGGCGTATTTCTCCTTGGGTTTATCCTGCCTGGGACTCTCTGCACTTCCTGGACTTGGGTGGCATTTTCCTTTCCCATGTTAGGGAAGTTTTTGACTATTATCACTTCAAATATTTTCTTGGTTTCTTACTCTCTCTCTTCTCCTTATGGGACCCCTATAATGCGAATGTTGGTGTGTTTAACATTGTCCCAGAGGTCTCTTAGGCTGTCTTCATTTCTTTTCATTCTTTTTTCTTTATTGTGTTCCACAGCAGTGAATTCCACCATTCTGTCTTCCAGATCACTTATCTGTTCTTCTGCCTCAGTTATTCTGCTACTGTTTCCTTCTAGTGTATTTTTTATTTCAGTTATTGTATTATTCATCTCTTTGTTCTTTAATTCTTCTAGTTGTTTGTTCCTTAATTATTCTTAATTATTGTTAAACATTTCTTGCATCTTCTCAATCTTTGCCTCCATTCTTTTTCCAAGGGCCTGGATCATCTTCACTGTCATTATTCTGAATTCTTTTTCTGAAAGGTTGCCTATGTCCTCTTCATTTAGTTGTTTTTCTGGGGTTTATCTTGTTCCTTCATCTGGTACATAGTCCTCTGCCTTTTCATTTTGTGTATCTTTCTGTGAATGTGTTTTTTGTCCCACAGACTGCAGGATTGTAGTTCTTCTTGCTTCTGCTGTCTGCCCTCTGGTGGATGAGGCTATCTAAGAGGCTTATGCAAGCTTCCTGATGGGAGGTCCTGGCAGTAGGTAGAGCTGGGTGTTACTCTGGTGGGCAGAGCTCAGTAAAACTTTAATCCTCTTGTCAGCTGATGGGTGGGGCTGAGTTCCCTCCCTGTTGGTTGTTTGGTCTGAGGGGACCCAGCACTGTAACCTGCAGGCTCTTTGGTGGGGCTAATGGCGGACTCTAGGAGGGCTCATGCCAAGGAGTACTTCCCAGAACTTCTTCTGCCAGTGTCCTTGTCTCTTCAGTGAGCCATAGCCACCCACTGCCTCTATAGGAGACCCTCCAACACTAGCAGGTAGGTTTGGTTCAGTCTCCTATGGGGTCACTGCTTCTTCCCCCTAGGTCCTGATGTGCACACTACTTTGTGTGTGCCCTTCAAGATTGGAGTCTCTGTTTTTCCCAGTTCTGTCAAAGTCCTGCGGTCAACGCCCGATAGCCTTCAAAGTCTGTTTCTCTGGGAATTCCTCCTCCCGTTGCTGGACCCCCAGGTTGGGAAGACTCATTTGGGGCTCAGAACCTTCACTCCAGTGGGTGAACTTCTATGGTATAGTCATTCTCCAGTTTGTGAGTCACCCACCAGCAGTTATGGGATTTGATTTTATTGTGATTGCACCCCTCCTACCACCTCATTGCAGCTTCTCCTTTGTCTTTGGATGTGGGGTATCTTTTTGGTGAGTTCCAGTGTCTTCCTCTTGATGGTTGTTCAGCAGTTGGTTGTGATTCCAGTGCTCTCACTAGAGGGAGTGAACACATGTTCTTCTACTCCACCATCTTGAACCAATCTCCAAAAATAAGTTTTACAATTCTATATCCAAGTCTTCCAAGGGGATCCAAAAAATAACATAATACCATTAAGGATCTTTTCCACTTATCCATATTCCTAAACTCATCAGAGCATCTGATTAAAATCTTCTCATTTTCCCAGATTTTTCTAAGTCAAAATTCCATCATATACCCTTCTTCCCCCTTTTTAAAAAATTCTTATCCATCATTCCTACTTTTCTGATGTTATTTTTATCCATAAGCAGCTCTGTGATCTTTCTCATAGTAATTATTATAATTTATTCTTCCTTGAATCTTTCCATTTTGAAGCTCTGTTCTTTAGCACAACAAAAGAACATGCCTATAATTTTGTTCAAACAGCCAAGAAATCTTTCCCCGGAAGAAACTGGGCCAGAAGAACGGTTTGGATGTTCCACTCAGGCACAGATAGAACAGAATCAAAATGGTGCTTGTGAAATGTTTTGTCAGAACAAAAGACTTTTAATGATTATAATGGTTAATGGCTTTAGGCTCAGAACATCCATAAGAGGAGTTAAGACTGAAAAGATTCCAAGGCAGTATCCAAAGCTTTCTCCAGAGTTTTAGACAAGATGTGGCTGGGCACCACCAATATTTATCTTCATGATTCTCATTTTTCTAAATGCCATGACTGAAACAGTCATGTTTCAGATGGATATTTTCTTTTTTATTTTTTTGGAGGGGTCATTTTCTGTGTGTTCATTCTGTATTTTTTCCCCCAGGTCTATCACTAGCTTATACAATGAAGAGAAGAAAAGTGTTTCCCTTGGTAGATGCAGCCTAGGAAGTTCATGGTTTGGTGAACAGTGACATCGCAATGGTAAGTGCAGACCTGTATCCAGGCACAAGGTACCTGTGTATTATGTGCTCAATTTCACCCCCCATGTCCTTTCATCAAGGCCCTTTGTGCACAAACTACACAGACATTCATAGTGACTTTGCCTTTTGTCTTTCAAGAAAATGTCTATTTTTCTTCTATCCTGATACTAATGCACTATAGTTCTTTATGCCCTCTGTATCCATTTGAGTTCTTCGTTGCAAATAAGAGAAATAACCTAGTGGAAGCAGGTTATTTCTATTTGTTCAAATTAATGGCTGCACTGCTGGTTGAAAACACACATGTATATGTCCTTTCTGCTAATTTATTTCCATGGAGCTGAGTGAAATTCATGTCCATGTATCAAATGGATCTTTCCCTTTACTACTTTGCCTTTCCTAGTTTAGAGTAGTTGTTTGTGCTTTAAGAATGGGAGATCCAAGCTTCTCCCTTATGCTCTCATGTATCACCTTTTCCTCAGATAACATTGTCTTGATTCTAAATGGTATTGGAAATAAAGATTATGATTTTTAGACCTAACTTCACTGTTTTGCACTTTAAATGATTTTTCTATGTAAATATTTTCCTTTTCTGTCTAAAAAGACTATGAACTTTATGTTTGTCAGAATTAAATGTTGCCTAACTATACCTAACTTTATTTTAAAAAGTCAAAATCTCAAGACATATAATGCCATTAAAGTCAAAGATATAAGGCTGCCTGTGTGAGTTCCTACACATCAGGCCTGCTAATGCTTCAGATGTGGGGCAGGGATGTATCTGTAGACTCTGCTGCTGGGGTGGATTGGGCCGCAGTGTCCTGGATATGTGACACGATGTGGGCCCCTTTTCTGTTTCTGCTGCTGCTCTCGATCAGGTCTGTCACTGCCCCAGGTTTGGGGGCAAGGGATGAGTCTCTGCCCTAGCTCTGCTGCTGTGGTCAGTTGGACCCTCTGCGCCCTAGGTGGGGATGGTGGGATGTTTCTCCCAGCTAGGTCTCTGATGTGCTGCCTCTTTCCTGGCCTTTTCACCAAAGAGAACAGGGTTTTTTGTTTGTTTGCCTGTTTTTTGATCTACACATGTTGGTGCTTCCAGGTTGTGGGCCCCTCAGGTGCCCAGTTGGAGATCTGTGGAAGATGAAAAGAAAACGCAGGGAACTCAGGACTGTGAGGCTACTTTTTTCTTCACAGCTTTCAGAGTTTTGAGTCCATTTATGATTGTGGAATTATTTCCGGACACAGATGTTTTTAGAGGGGAGGAGTCAGGAAAAGTGAGTCTGTGACATCTCACAACATTTTAAAATAAGGTTCAGTTTACAGTACACAGTTGAGCAATCCCAAGGACTCTGGTGCCTTCCATAGTGGCCATTCTTCATTGCCCATATTTTATCAGTGATTTATTTCTAAAAAGTTAGTTCTTCTGAATTTTTGTTCATTAAAATATTCCAAACCTTTTAATCTAATTACAGAATATTTTGCTAGCCTAAATTCCTCCTTTCCTGCTACAGTTGTCCCTATGTATACCAATATTTATGCAAGATATATTTCATTATCCCATTTAAGCAAACATTGTGATAATTACATGCTTCATAATTAAATGTCTTCTTAAGTAAGCCCTAGCAGTTATAATAAATTCAGCTGAGTGATTGACTCTGGGATGGGTAAATATGTAGGAGAAGACCATTTGGCTTTGTTTATTAATACATCAGATAAGCTGCCTTTTGACATCCTAATAGAGACAATATTTCTCTTTTGCTTTAAAAATGAGTCATTTAACCTCCTACAGCATAAAAGATTACACTGACTTTGAGCTGACCTAGGTAGCAAAAGATCAACATATTTGCTTTGTAAATTCGATCAAGTATGAGGACAAATTTTACTTAAGGCACAAATGGCTTTACTAATGTTGAGGCCAATGCAGTTTGCCTTCAAGCTTTGCCAAAGCTTTAAAGTCAACTTTTAAACAATGATGTTTTCCTACTGTAAAACACCTTTGGATACAAGTGTCAGATACAGATAAGCCGGAAGAGTTTACCATTAAAAAGTTTGACTCAGTCCTTATATTTCCAGTAATTAATATATATTAATTTTATTTATGTGCACACTTATATGCAAATGTTATATATTTACATATGTGGGTTAATATTTTTGCTTTTATTTTTGTGCTTTCCTATAGATTTCAATTTTCTATTTTGAGCATATTTTTGATTTTATAAATAGAAAAATGTTATTTTAATGCATAAAACTGAAAGAATATTTGAGACTTATGGGGGTGTATCAGTTATGGAAACATGAAATAAGAAATCTTGCTTAATGGTATTTAAATATAATCATTTCTCTCTGGAAAGGGTGACCCTAATGTCATGAAACACTTTGTACAAGTATGTCTATAGTGGCACTGTTGCAAATGCAAGTATCTGGGCACTACCCAAATAACCATCAATAGAAAAATAGGTAGATCAGCTCTGATATAGATTATTGTGCAGCAGCAAAAATGAATTCACTTCAGCTAAACACAACTAGAGAATGATGAAAAGTGAAAAGGGCAAATCAGGGATTTTGTATGAGTCCATTTATAAAATGTCCAATACATGCGCAGCAAAATATATCATTTGGAATACCAATCTATGCAGTTAAAAATATTCAGAAGTTAGGGAATGTTAAACAAAAGACTTAATATAGTGGTTAATGGAGAGAAAAGGAGAAGAAACTAAATGAAGGATCAGGGAAAGTTACCCAAGAGAATTCACATGTAAAGTTAATTTTCTCCCTTAAATTGATGCATATTACTGTATTGTTAGCCTTACACTTCACACATAGGTTATGAACAATTTTTGTCTACTCAATATTTAATAAAATATTTATATAAAACCTTAAATAGTTAAAACTATAGGATCCACAGACATAAGCTAGTTTGGTGAAATACAGTAATCTCTAAACATGTATTTAAAAAATTTTGATCCCAAGGCCTTGCTGTAGTTATTATTTTTTGTTTTGCTTTGCTTTGTTTTAGAAGACAATGTTTTAAAAATTTAAATGGATTGTCAAGTAATTTTTTAATGTTTTTAATTTTTTAATGTTTTGGGATTCAAGTTCTATTATATAGTGGTACAACAAGGTAAACTTACATTTGCTCTTCAACATTTATCAATGTATTTCTTTGAGGTTAATACAGGATTGATCTTTCACATACTTTTCCATGAGGCTGTTATTTTGGGGATACAAAATATATTTTATATACTTGTTAAATCAAATTTTAATTGTATTTCCAGATGATCTACATCTATATTTAATTATGAAATCAGCTAAGACTCAGTGAAGTGTCCTAAGACTTCTACATTTATGATGTTTTTTAGTTTCTTTTAATTTCTAGCACCTTTAGATATTTAAGTGTTTTGTTAATTTATACATAAAATTTCATGACTGCTATAGCATCCTCTTTTATCTTTTGTCCATTTTTATGTTTAATATTTTGACCTTAATTCTAAGGTAACTGTCAGTTTTAAACACCATTTGTACTTTCCTTAAGTATTTCTGTTTGCCCATATTTTTTTCCTTTAGTATTTATAAATCACTTTATTTTAGTTTTATCTCAAATTGACAGTTTTTTTTGAGAGTGAATTATAAATTGGATTCTATGCCTTTTATCAATTTGTTACTCAGTATTCACTAAATCTATCAAAAATAGTCTTAAGTTTCTGGCATGTAAATTTAACTTTAATATCCATTGTAAGTTTTCTATTTTCCCTTTCCTCTCCACTCTTTTTGTCATAGCATTTGGATTTGAGTGTGGACTTATCGGTAAGTCTCCATAAATATTAAGTTAACTGAAGAAAGTCCAGTAAATGGCAAGACTTGTATTTGGGTATCCACTTCATTTGCTGGACACTATATGCAATCTGGAATAATTACAATATTAATCTTGCCTCACCTACCTGGCAGTGGACATGTAAGTATCATCTCACTTATGAAGCCTTTGAGATAAAGTTTAAATATATGCTATAAATCAATATTGGATTCGTGACTCAATCATTAGTGGTTATGAAAAGAAATTGTCCTTGACCACAATGGCTAAAATTATTTATTTTTCAACCTCTTAGTTTTGTTGAAGACAACTCTGATCCTTTGTAGATCTCCAGATGAACATGCTTTTTCTCCACCAAATTTCTCTTTCTTCTTGAGTCTTTCTCAGTCCTACTCTAACTGTATCCAGTTATTTTAGTAAAAGCAACAAAACTCTTAGTTTTCTCTAATTACTCCCGCATCCTGTTCATGTGCTTATATTTAATTTTTAGGCTTCTTACTGCTTTAAAATTGGTTGTTTGAATCCATAATCTACAGAGATAAGAGCTACATCATTCCTTCTGTCTAGTAGTTTACCAAATTGTGTTTGGGGTGATACTGATTTGGATGCACTGAGTTAAGCATATCTGGAAGTACAAATCAGATTTAATTATCTCTCTGTGTTTCTCTCTGTATCATCTCTAGCTCACCTTTTCTCTCTAGCCTTCTCTCCAGACTCAATTCCCATTCAGACCATGACCCATATTAATTGACATTAGATGTTCAAGGAAACATCAAATAGGGTTTATTGATATTCATTCCAAAGAGAATCTAAACACTTCAGAAGGCAAACCTGGGGCGTTCCCTGGATGTCCAGTGGTTAGGACTAGGCGGTTTCACTGCTGTGGTCCTGGGTTTGATCCCTGGTCACGGAACTAAGATCCCACAAGCCTCCCACAATCTGTGCAGCACAGCCGTAAATAAATAAATAAGTAAGCAAGTAAGTAAGTAAGTAAGCAAGTAAGTAAGTAAGTAAGCAAGTAAGTAAGTAAGTAAGTAAATAAATAAATAAATAAATCACAGAACTAAGATCCCACAAGCCTCCCACAATCTGTGCAGCACAGCCGTAAATAAATAAATAAGTAAGCAAGCAAGTAAGTAAGTAAGTAAGTAAATAAATAAATAAAAGAAAGAAAAGAAAGAAAGAAAGAAAGTTGTCTTTGATTGAGATTCCATCCCTATAAATGAATGAGAAAAAGAAAGTTCCGAAATTTTATGGTGTAGCCCTCTTCACAGAAATGAGAAATGGCTGCCAGCTCAGTTGGAGTGTATTGCACAAAGCAAATAGAACTTTTTCCCTCTCTACTTTTATATATAGTTTCTGCAGTCTATAAAAAGGGACCTTCTCATGCAGCAAGTTACAGTGGAATTACTACAGTCACTTACATGTTTAGTGTCATTTTTTAATTGAAACTCTAAGGTAGAAAGCAGTCGACTCTGTTGTTAAAAGACAGAATATCCTAAAATGTAAGAAAAATAAATAAATAAAATAAAATGTAGCTAAATATAGGTAATTCCTCACTGTTTAAAAAAATGGTGAAATAACGTGTGCTTTCCATATTAACCTATGCTCCCCCTCTAGTGACATCAAACTCTGGCAAAATTAATTGTCCCACTTGATGTTTACAATTTATATATTGAATACAAAACATCCACAGCATATTGACAAGCTTGTCACTTGTATCTCCGCTGAACAGTGTATAAAGCCTTTAACTAATCCTCATGAAGAACAAACTGCAAGAAATCAGTCAATATTTTGTCATTTCAATATTACTACATTTGCCCACAAAATCCTATACAGATGGAGATAAAAGCTCTACTACAAGCAAAGAGGGCATTTTTTTTCCTTTGCCACAAAATATTGATGAAGTGCTTTATTGAGGTGGAGATCTCATTAATTATTTGATTTACAGAAAAAGAAGGCAGAGGGAAATGAGTGCCCTGGCTAATACCATGATGTACCATCTTGAGACTTAAGATCTTTTTAATGTATTCATCAGGGGTACATCTGAAAGAGGAAAGAGTGAGCTGAATGGGTCCATTAATTTAATTGAAGCAAGCTCAGACAAGAGATAAAACATCCCAGCCGGCTTCTTTTCATGCAGCATGAACGCTGCAGTAAACAGGCAGAGATCCAAACACACCAAAAAGAAATAAAGGTACATGGAGACTCTAGAGACTTCAAGGCCACATAATATCAACAGATGCAGGGGTGAATACACCCCGAAGAGCCCCTGTCTTCATACACCACCCTGTCAGTGTTCCGTGGGCACTGTCTAGGCTTTCTTGTGAAACTCTGAACGACTCTGAGGCTACATGTAAGTAATCTAGACTTCCTAAGGCAAAGTTGGATTTGTTCTTTTTTTTTTCAAACTTCTGAGAAATAGACTCCATCTCCTGCTCTTGAAAAGAAGAGATGGAAGCAGGGAAATGGACTTCCACTGCTCTCAGAAGCAGTTTTAAATGATATTGCTCTCTTTCAGCTATCTGTTTTTGAAATGTAGCAGTCAGAAAATTCTTTTAGTCCTGAAGAGGTTGGAGCCTCTCAGTGCACTCAGCATTTGTCTTTCAGTGGTCAGCATGATTGTACACAGCACATTAATTCAGTCCCAGGCTGTGCACGAGAACACAAAACAACCAAAGAAAGTCTCCCAGTGAACACAAAGCCTGTCTATTGCAAGTTATTTCATGTGATAAAAAACATTTTCATCTGATAAAAACAATTTAGTGTGTTTAATCAAAATTGTATTATATTCAGATGTGCATGAAGTCCTTAATACCGTCATTTAGAGGCAAACCATGATGTATGCATTAAAAATCATTAGTCAATATCAAACTAAATGTATAGTTTTCATAAAAGTGTTAGAAAAAAATTACCATTAAAAAGTGCTGCCAACTAGTTTTCAATGTGTGAAAATAAATGAACAATTCGTAAAAGAAATAGTATCTTTTAGTCATATTAGATTCTATCCAATATTATAATTTTAATGACAATAATAAGCATGATGAATGAAAATGCTTTGGTGTTGTGGCATGCAAATTTTAAATGGTGACAAAATACAGGTATTTTCGTATTAACAACTAAGAGATATTTTCAGACCTATAAATTATGATTAAATTTTGGGTACTAATTTTACAGCTCAGTAAAAACACTAGAAATCTTTAAAAACAAGTAGTTTTAGGAAAATGAGACAGACTGTAATGATTAAAGTAATTGATTTTTTCATATATTTTTACAGTGCCGATGAGGCATTTCTGTTTTTGTTTTAATTTTCATTACTTTTTTATTCTTCAAATGTGGACAGTATTTTCTTTTCAAAACATGGTAAACATTTGTCTTGTTTAGAAAGCTACTTCATCAAAAGAACTCATTTCTTATCAAATAAATGTTTATGTGGATTACCAGTACATAAAATAGTTGAAAATAATATTTATTATGGAATTATATAAATGTATTTTATAAGTTCAATAACATCACAAGGGAGTTCTAATGAGTTAAATATATATTCTATATTTGGGTATGTAAGTAACTTTTCAAATCATCAAAAGAAGAGGGGCAAACCAAGAAGCAGCTAATACCATGCTATTTTAGACCCAGATGGGGTTCAGCAGAACCCTGTCCCAGAAGAAGAAGGGCAAAACAACACATGTGCAATGCTGACCAGAGCAAGTGCACCCACCCCTTCCAAATGACACCTTTCAGAACCAAACAGCTTCCCTCTCACAGACACAACCACTGAACAATTCCTGATACATTTTATACTAACTGTTACTTTATTCAAATTGGTGTTTCCACTTAAGTGTAAGATTTTCTTCTACCTGGCCTTGAGTCACCAGAAATTTAAAAAGGGAGAACTCCTGTGCATCCATCTAAAAGTTGGCATATATTTAGCATTTATCCAACATTGCATTTGAGAATGAAATAAGTAAATACATTCTACAAGTAGCATAGGTTTTATTACTCATAAAACTAGGGTATTCAATTTGATTTTACAAAATGTACGAATAAATTAGTAGATACCATATGAGGCAATAGATAAATTAAATCATCTCAGTAAAGCTTTTCTCTGTTCACAATTATTTAAATAAGTATTATTGTATATGGCTCCTTTCTTGAGAATATTATATTTAAAAATAAATTTACATAGATTTCTTGATCATAGCTTATAAACATTATTGTGGTAAGTATGTAAAAATATAACTACTATAAGATTGCATGAAGACTATGAATTATTTTCATTATTTGCACAGTTAATCCAGTTTGCTATAAAACAGTGTGACTAGGGCACAGCAATGAGTATTGGCTGAATAAATGGCCAAAACATAATTTTCTTTGGACTTACTCTCAAGTTCTTTGGCAAATTCTTCCTAAATCATCAATGTCATCATCATAATCTGTGTTAATAATAGATGTAGAAGAAAACAGTCATTTATATAATGCTTAAGTATTTTTTTTGTTAGATATTATGTGAAAAAACCCCAGTATAATGGTTGAGAGAATAGGCCTTAGAATCAGCCTGCCTGAGTGAAAACTAGGCCAAATTACTTAATTTTTGTGTATCTTGGTTTTCTCATTTATAAAATAGGGCTCATATTATGTACCATATAGGATTGTTGTAAGGATTAAATGA
This sequence comes from Globicephala melas, assembly GCF_963455315.2. Classification (NCBI taxonomy): domain Eukaryota; kingdom Metazoa; phylum Chordata; class Mammalia; order Artiodactyla; family Delphinidae; genus Globicephala; species Globicephala melas. The sequence goes on along the minus strand of NC_083316.1, from coordinate 39,545,691 downwards.
GGTGAAATATGCAAAACTTTCATGGCTCTTTTATATGGAACACACACACATATACACACACATACACACATATTCACGCACACACTGCTTTCTTGGATTTCCATGACACACTAAAATGCTGATTCTAAAATTATTTTGTTATGATAACTATATAGTGATACATTACTAACTATTTTTGTTTGAGTATTTTTATTCCGTACCAGAAAATGAGTGTATTTGCTTCCAGGATCTTTAATCTACATTTTGGAAGAAATAATATTATACTTAGTTTGGAAAAGATGTTATCACAAAAGATATTCTGTCAGTATGCATATTTAAATATTATTAAAACCTCTGGCCAATTTTATAGCTGTAGCATTAATTTTATATATATGACTGTGTATACATAGTACTAAAAAGCAGAGTAGTAGAGCAGTTAGGTGCATATACTTTGAAGAAAGCCACCACTTGTTAGCTATAGAATAGGTGGAGTTTGAGATGTCCAGTATTGAAATAATAATTCAGGTAGTCAATTGGATGCATTCTTCTAGAGCTTAGGAGAAAAGTCTGAGCTGGAGATATAAATTTGGGAGTGCTTTGCAAATAGATGGCATTTAGAATTATAATCTTGGATAAGATCACCAAGAGAGTAAGTACAGAACTGAGTACTGAGTCCTCTATCACTCCAACATTTAAAGGTTGGGGAGAATAAGAGGAAGGAAGGGGAAAAAGACTGAGAAAGAACTGAAGGAAAAGAAAACCAAGTGAAGAAGGTATATCAAAGAGGAAAGATATCAGCCCACCTAAATATTAGTAGGAACAGAAGAAGAATGGCTAGTGACCATTAGATTTAACATAGGGATATTGTTGGTCACTTTGGCAAAAGCAATTTTTGTAGAATATACTGGTGAAAATTTGATTTGATTGAATTTAAGAGTGAGAGAGTGAGGGATAAATTAGGAGTTTAGGATTAACATATACACAGTACTATATATAAAATAGATAAACAACAAGGGCCTACTGTATAGCACAGGGGACTATATTCAATACCTTGTGATAACCTACAAAGGAAAAGAATCTGAAAAAGAATATATATATATATATATATATATATATATCTGAATTACTTTGCTATACACCTGAAATGAACACAGCATTGTAAATCAACTACAATAAAAAATTTTTCTGAATTTTAAAATTTGAAATGTAAAATCTTACACTGGCAGCTTTGCCATATCGATTGAATAGCCATGGAAAAATGAAAAATAAACAGTATATGTGCACAAAAAACAGAGTGAGTGGCTGCTAGTTTGTATAGATAAATACTTCAAGGCAATGGAATTCTCTTTACCAAAGCAAAACAACAAAAACAAACACAGCAAATATTAAAATACCCTAAGAATAAAACTCTAAATAATTGCAATTAAAAATCAGGAATGAAATAAGGCTACTCTCTCAGCACTGGTATTTGATATGGCCTTCTAGTTTTAGTAAAGCAATAGGAAAAGAAAATGAAATAATTATCAAAACATTGGTAAAGAAGATATAAATTTATTTTTCTGATGATATGATGAAAACCCAAGAGGTTCAAAGTGAAATTTTACAAAAATTAATGAATTACGTGAGTTACTTTGACTCGATAAGTACAGAAAATAAATATCTTTTCTATAGTCTAGCAATTAGCACTCAAAAATGTAAGTGGAAAAGAATTATTCATAGTAACTTAAAAATTAATAAAGCGTATAGAAATAATTTTAATTCAAAAATCATTGTATCTCTAATAAAGAAAACTTTTAAAAGACTAAAGTATAACTAAAAAATGGAAAGAGAGGCCATAATCTTAGAAAGGAAGACATCATAAAATTGACAATTCTCCAAATATTTTTCTGTAAAGTCAAAGCATAAAATTTTTAATCAAGTATATTTTTTCAAGCTTATAGTAAGAATAATTTTTTAATGATTTTCAGTTAAGAGAAAGCACAACTATGGGTCTTTGTCTTACCAGGGAATTCTGTAAAGCTACTGTAATGATTCTATTTGATATTGCCATAGCTTCTAGGAATAGAGAGAGAATATAGAAACAGATCCCACTATAAGTGACAATGTAACTAGTAGTGAAGTAAAGCAAGAACATTTACTATTTTCTTTTAAAATCTGAGGATAAAGGAAATATTCAAAATGAAGTCTGGAAGCACTAATAGTATAAAAGAAAAAAGTATATATACATATACACACACACGACACATATATATGAAGTATATGTAATGTGTATGATTTTGTAGAGTAAATGATAGCATTAACAGATCTAATAGATAATAGATTTGGAGGGAAAGTATTTGCAACATATTGAGAATTTCTGTGATAACCAAATATCTTTTATAAATTAGGAAAAAATTCAATAAAATACGAGCAAAGAGAATAAAGAAGAATTTTACAAAAGAGGAAATCCAAATAGCCAACAAACATATGAAAACCTATTCAAATACAATAGCAGTCAGGAAAACATAAATAAAGGAAGAATGAGGTATTAACTTACAGACAGTTTAGGAGAAATTGAAGTGTAATTGATACAGATGTGAGGAAACCAGCATTCTCATAAATTGCTACAAGATGTGTGGGTTGTTGGAGATTTTTTTTAAAAAAAACAAATTGTTATCATCTATTGCAATTAACCATGTAATGATGTAAATAATTTTTGACTCGTCAATCATACTCCTGGGATTCTATACCTCAGAAATAAAAAACTATTAGAACTCAATCACGAAGGACATGTATAGTAACATTTTTCGTAGGAGAACAAGTGGAACACATGAACACAAACACACACATCAAAAACAAAAATGAAAACGTTTAGGAAATGTCCACAACATTCACACTATAGAATAAAAGGCTGCCATTAAAAAGAATGAATTGCAAATAAGTCCGTTACTTTGAAAATTTTTTACCAGATATTGTTGATGGAGGAAAAAAATCAGAAAACATGTATATGATAAGGCTCCATTTTGTAAAACAAACTGACAGAAATATTAGTGGTGTGTGTGTGTGTGTGTGTGTGTGTGTGTGTGTGTCTCAAATAAACTTAGAGAAAAATTATGATGGTTGTTACCACAGTGAGGTAAAGGAAGGCTTTTTTTGTTTGTTTGTTTTGGAGGAAAAGACTGAAAAAGAGAAGTGCAACAGTATGTGTAATATCATATTAATCCAGTTTTGTAAAATTTTCTGTAAATGTATAGTTAAGAATTTTTTAATAAAATAAAATAAAAACTCTGTACCAAATTAATTGATGCAGTTTGTGGAATAACTCAGATAGATTTGAAGTATATTTTACTTCTAATCCTTTAAGAGTTTTATAAGCCCACTCTTGTTTTCCTTATGAATCTGCTTGATTATGAAGATAAAAAGGTAATATTAAACCTGGTTTTGTGGAATTAATTATCTTGAATTGTCTGATTGAGAATATTATACTTTCTGACCATTTGTGTAATTCAACATTGGGGTTCCTTTGGCTCTGATCCCTTTGGCAGTCTCTTGCATAATAATCTCAGAAATCTGGAATATTCATAGGCTAAAATATTTTTAGCCAGAAGACAGAAGCTATTATTAATAAATTAGTGCCCTGTTAGGCTGCTATTACAGACAAGTACATAGAAATGAATAACTAAATTATAGTGTTATAAACAATTTTTCTTTTGCTCTCATTTAGAATATCCCCCAAACTTGGGACAGTTGACTAGTTTTAAGACTCTATATCAGAAAACCTGGATTCTAATTTCTTTTCTACTACTAACCAACCATGAATCTGGATTCTAATTTCCTTTCTACTACCAACCGACTATGAACCTGGATTCCAATTACCCTTCTACTACTAACTAGTTATTTATGTCAATTTATTTTTCACATTTATTGGGCAGGATTACTAATATTTAAGCTACATAAGTTCACAAGGATTTTTGGAGTGTGGCATCTTTGAAAAGGAAGAGATGTCTGGTGCAGTTCTTATTAAAACAGTCATCATAATTAGTCATAAAGATAAAAGTAGAAAATATATTTTTTATAGCAAAAGAGAGACACTTGTGTTCAAATAGTCAATATTATACTAGCAAAGGTGATTTTTATTTATTTTATATAAAAATGTATGACCTACAATATTTTATAATATATTTTATATAAAGCACAATTTCTTTGGGATATTAGATATTTATGGTAGAGAAAAAGTGGTTTGTAATCAAATATATTTATAGTAATCCCTGAGTAAATCCATATTGAACAGGCATCATTTTTGTAGGAATTCTCTGAATTTTTATTATGCTTACACTTTCTGTAATTTTCTCAGAGGAAGATAGAGGATGTACTACACAAACATGCTTCATGACCAAAATTTTTTCCTCCAAGAGTTTCCAGGTTAAGCATTTTTTTGAATGACATATGAGGAAATGTTGAGCAAGATGTCACATTTTCAAAGTAAAGTTTAAAGTAAATAGAAATAAGCCAACAACAACAACAAACTTTTTAAAGACTCAGATACAATCCCAAACTGTATATAGAATGCATATTTTTGGCTTAGAGGTTGTAAAGATACAACCACCTGGGACCACAACTTTTCCTTCCAAGAACTGCTTTAAAATCATTTTAGGAAAAAGAAATTATTCGTGGATTAACTCGAAGTATTTCTTCCTTATTTTGCAAAGTGCCTTTCAAAGATAATGGGGTGAAACAAAGATCATAATATTGAAATATAAAAAGCAAGTGCCTGCATGCTGGTAAATTTACCTCTTGGAGATGTAATCACCCTCTCATTTGGCATTTTCATTTCTGCTTTTCTGTCTTCAATTGTCACTATATCTTTATATCTTGCACTGTTTTAAAGGCACTGTGGGTGCTCAGAAAGTCATGAATAGCAGTAATATGAAAACTAATAATACAGAAAGAGATTTTTCTATAGGTTAAACTGTGAGAAGGAATGTTGAGATTAATCAGAAATCAAACGTATCAGAATTATGAAACCTTCATTTCAGAAAGAGAAAAAACAAAACAAGTCTGTGGTACTTGAGTTATCTCATTTAACACCATTGTGTTGAGAGGTTCAAGGCTGGAGAAAGCTGCTTGGAGGAGGATGTTGAAGCTTGCCTTTTTTATGTTGTCTGTACTTAAGTCAAGGCACGACATTGGGCCCCTTTGTTAGTCAACCAGGTATTGATGGAAAATCTTGACATATTCTTGGTGCATTCTAAAAAGAAAAAAATAATTACACCATTAAACATAAACCCTAACGGAACTGTATTCACAGTGGCATTACTAATGAACATTTTCATTTCCAGCGTGTAAGTATATTAAAAGTAGAAGCTAAGGCATTGATATAAAGATTTGTTACTATTAAATGAGCATACCATGTGGCTCATTATAGTCTTTTAAAAGTAAAATCAAATTAGTTTTCCAGCTGTTATTTTCTCACGAACTACTGATTTGGAGATAGCCTAGCTAGAGATGGCAGAGATGGCATCTGATGACTAGAAGAAGGCTTCATAGTGACACAGATGCTCAGAGAGTGAGAATGGGCAGTTATGGGAGTTGACAAGGACATGGAAAGGGATGTCATAAGACATGTTAATGGAAGAGTTTTTTCATGAAATAACATTCATCAATTTTCTCTTTCTGTTTTCTATGTTATGACATATTTAAGGTTTTTTTGCACTATTAGCATATAACCTAGAATTATGGTCCGGAATTTATACTTCTGATTTCATAAATAACCATATTCATGGTCCATCAAAATGTTGAATATTAAAACATTTTTATTTTGAGGTGATATTGAGGAATTATCTTAGCATATAATATTTTATCGAGAGAGAGATGTCTTTTTTGATGGGGGTAGGCAAGTTTCAGGTCTTTGACTAAGATGCCTTGCTTATATTAGAAATGTTTCTATTAATTTTTAAAGAATAATTTTATGTGATATTTCATCAAGAAATTGAAACAATTTTCATGAAATATTATGTACAATGGAATCCATAACCAAACATCTTAGTGTTTATGTTTCAATATTTCCTTGAACTGAATAAAATCTGTGACTCCTTAATCTTGGGATTTTTCCCATCTGGTTTTCTTGATAATCACTCTTCTAATGAGAATCTGTCACATTCTCATAATGAATGCAACATAGTGAATTAAACTACAGCTTCCTTGAAACACATTTTTCTGAAACTGTATTTTATTTATCTAATGCCACCTGACATTTCTGAGATCTGGGTGTTAGCTGGCTGTTAACTGAGCTAGGATAGCCTTAGCTGGAGTTACCTGGAAGGCTTGGGTGTGTCCCATGTGCATCTCCTCTTCCAACAGGTAACTGGGGCAAATTCTCATTGTTATGGCAGAAGGTAAGAGAAAGTAAGCTCAATTATGCAAAAGCTTCTCAAGAGTCTACATTTCCTACCATTCCATTAGCCAAAACAAGTCACATGAGTGAATTTAGAGTTAAAATATAGTCTTTTTTATAGTCATGCTGCCCGCTCCTCTCACAGTGCACAGGGCACTGTAAAGTCACTTGGAAAATGGATTAGATACAGAAAGTAGTGAAGAGCTGGGGCCATTTGTGTAAGTTACTCCCAACTCTTCTAGTTTTACTCCATTCATGGTAATTTACAAAAATCAGATATAAGGACTAGTGTTTAATTAATATATGTTGCATTCTTCCTGGAAGATCATTTTTTTCTCAAAATATAAATGTTTCTAAAACTACATGCTAAATATACACTTCCCCTTTTAAAAACAGTAGTTATTGAAGGAAAGAACTCCTTTAGATATCCATATTGACCCTGCTGCTTACTAAAATGAGCATATTACTATAATACCATATTACTATTTTGTTAAGTGGTTAAGATAATGATTTTCAAATTTTAAACATTAGTTTATGGGAACTTATGCAAGGTGGAGGTGAAACTAGACAAGTATGAAAGTGTAAGATAATCAAGAAAAAAGATTATTATTTTGGCAGTGAGCATTATGCAACAATTTACAGTGATTTTCACTCATTGCATAGAACATTAATAAATTTGTGTCAATACAAATGATATATATATTTATATATAATTGCAGTACTAAAGCATACTTAAATGGTACTAAATAACTAAAATTAAAACTATATATGTGTAATCTGTCATGGACTATTCTGCCCTTGAGAAAAAAAAGTTGCAATGATTCTGATGTTCTGTTGGAATTTAGCATTCTATGACATTTTTATCTTCCATAAATTATAACTCTTTAAGCCTCTAAAAAGGCAATTTGATAGTGTTCATCTGTTAAAACAAAACACCAAACAACAAATAGAAAAAATTTGTGAAAGGTAAGTATAACTATTCAAATTATGATAGAGAGCTATTAGAAAGAATTCAGATGATAAGGACAAATATAGCCCACACACGGAAGGATTTTCTTACTAATAAAATGACATTTTAAAAGAGCATAAAAATTTTTATCTTACGAGACATCTCTGGCTTAACTGAATTTATATCTAGGAACATTTTCTCTTTTAGGCATTGTTGGCTCCACATATGCCCCAGAAAGCGTTGAGTCTAATTATGTTCTCTGGTTTCAATCTACCTTAAAAAACAAATACATTGGTTATGCTATCTGTCTATATCTACTTATACCTTAGAGAAATTTCCATCCTAAGAGAAACTTATCATACATAAAACTTCTACTAAAATAGAGCTTATTTACATGTAATAACACTGCAAATATTATGCATAATTTATTTAAATATTTTTTTCACTTTCTAGATTAGAGGTATTTATAGAGGAAGTTCAAAAGTATTTTAAAGTGTTATAGGTATTTACGATAAAATACTTTTTAGAAGACAAAATAATGGAGGGAAAAAAATAATAGGAACTTAATACATAGAATAGAAAGGAAAGTGTGATACAGAAAGGAAAGTATATTGAAGAAAAGTAACCAGTAAGCATACAAAAGCATGAGATCATGAAGTACCAGCGTGTGCTATGTTATTCTTTCATGAATAGTTATATATCCTGTTGAGTATAACTGAATAGGGAAAAATTGTAAATGCTTAAATAATTATAGAGTAATTCTTTCATATGTCTAAAACACTCTGGGCTACCAAAGAGAAACACACACACAAACACACATTTGACTAAGACAATATTTTTAAAGGAGTTTATGTAAAGAAAATAACTCCTATACATCTCATGGTCTAACATTTGTTTTAGAAAGGTTTCACAGATGCAGTGAAGATTTCTTGTTATGCCCTTAATTATTAAATCAACGTTTAAAATGTGTCAAATTATTTACTCTGGAAGGTAAATTAAATCACAAATAAAAGTATTTTCCCTATTGACAGTTCCTTTCTATACAGTTATTGATTTGAAATTAGGAAAGATCATGGTTTTGAATGTGTTATATAAATTTAGATATTTTGTCCTATCAAATCTAAATGTGCTATACAACAGTGTAGTTTAGACATCTTGGCTCTTTGATTTCATAAAGTAAATATTATCATGCTATGTACACTATAGGACACTCAATAAATCCATGATAAATTAATAGAAGAAAGAAAGCAAGGAATAAGTAGGCAAACAAAAAATGTTTGCATCAATAAAATGTAAACAAACCTTTGAAAATGTGCTTGTATGAGACAGAGTTAGTAGGGTAACTTTAAATATGAGATTTAAAGTCAATTCAACATGGAAACTAATATGCAGGAATGAGTACTATCTATTTTTATTTCAAATAATAAAATGGATTGTGTAGCAAATCAGTAGGAAGTCATATTTCCATTATAATTTATTCTGGTAAAAAATTCAGTTGTCAAGGTACTCAAGGTCTACTCTTTTATATAAAACCTTTCTTAGTCTCTCTTTTATTATTCAAATAGGTTGCTATGGAATCATTGATTTCTGATACTTTATTATCAAAACACATCCTTCGACACTACAAAGAAAATGCATAAAGTTTCAGTGAAAAAGGTTTGAGATTAAAATATCTAGTAGAGATTATAAAATATACTACTTAAAATTTAATTTGTTTTTCAAATAGAAATGAAAATATTAGGGTGTTTGACCCCAAATGCAAAATTCTTGATATGCAAATGTATATAATATTAAAATAGGTAACATTACCCAGACATACACACAGAGACACATGGAGTTTTTTTTTCTGTACTTAATTACAGGAAAGTTAAGTCTGCTGCTTCAATTAAACATGTATTTAAAATAGTTACAAGCAAATTACTTAGGTCCTATATGAATGAAATAAATCATTTTTATAGAAAAATAAAATAATTAAGAAAAAATATCTCATGAAGTAAAAATTATAACAAATCAAATAACTGGATAAATGGAAGGTACAGTTGATTCAGTTAATTGTATTCAGCTAGCTACTATTCATCATCAAAGACTTAAAACATTATGCTTGCCTGAAAATATCTATTTTTAAACTAAATGCATTTTTTGGAAATTATTTACTTGAGATCCCTTATCTTTCCCCCCACCCCACCCCAGCTTTATTGAAATATAATTGACAATGAAAAAGTGTACATATTTAAGAGATACAATCTGATGATCAGATATAGGTAAATATTCACCATAGCCAAGCCAATCAACATATCCATCACTTCACATGTTTACCATTTTCTTTTTCTTTGTTTTATGGTAAGAATATCCAAGATGTGATCCCTTAACACAACACTTCATTTGTCCATATCTTATTTTGAAACTTTCAGGATAATGCCTCATGCTTGCACTTATTTTCCCTAGGTAAATATTTTTAATTCCTTTATTAATAGGCCAACTGAGGAAAAACAATTTTACTGAAAGTAAATTTATGAAAATGGAACAATATTTTATTTTCTGAATTGTTCTACTTGTAATTTTAGAGCCAGTTGTCATTATAAGTAATGTAGATACTCCATTTTTGATATACTATTCACACTGTAAGGTTTTCTTCTGTAAGTGGCAGAATAAGAATATATCAAGGGTTTTGTAGACAAATCTTTAGTCTTTAAAACTTCTACCTATATCTTCCCAAAGATATTTTTTGGAGAAAATCAGCATACTTTTTTCCTTTCTGAGTACTTGAAATAGAAAAAAAATTTAAGATATAGATATAGCTTTCTACAGGTTTTAAACAATGAAAACATTTTAATAGACATACTTAAATAGCAAAATAATTTTAAAATAAAATATGTATGACTATCAAGTGTTGGCTAGGATACAGAGAAATGGGTATGTCCTAAAACTGCAGATGGCTTAGCCACTTTGACAATTATTTGAAAGTATTAAGTAAAATTGAAAGTGTGCAAACTGTATAAGTTTTCAATTTTACTTTTAAATATTTGTCCTCCCATACATGCACAAGGAGATATGTACAATGGTTAACTGGAGTGGCAAAAGAACAGATAATTAGAAAACAATATAAGTATCCCTCAATAGGGGAACAGATAAATTCATTGTTATTTTTGTACAATGAAAAATCTTGAAAGCAGTGGGAGAAAAATGACACTTCACCTATATGTGAAAAACAATTCAAATGGCAGCAAATTTCTCCTAAGAAACTGTGGGAGCCAGAAGGAAGTGGCACATTTTTCCAATGCTGAAACGTAAATTCTGTCAACCTAAATATAGTTAAAGAAGCTCTCTAAACAGAAAGGAAGTGAAAAAAGAAGAACTCTTGGAAAATCAGTAAAAAAGAGCAACAGAATTGAAAAACATGGGTAAATTCATGTCCTTCTCCTCTTGAGTTTTCTAAATTATGTCTGAGAGTTGAAGCAAAAGTTATAATACTGTCTTAAGTGGTAATAAATATATGTAGAAAAATATTTAAGAAAATTATATCAAATGTAAGGGAGGGTAAAAGTAGGTACGATTTTCATATTCCCTGTAACTGCCAAAATAACAACAGTAGACTATGAGAAGCTATGTGTCTATTATGTAATATTTAAAACAAAGCAAGGCTATACAAAAAGATACTCTCAAAAACACTATGAAGAAATTAAGATGATATCCTAAAACATGTTGAAATAACCCACAGTAATGTAAAGATAAACAGATGAATGAGTCACAGAAGCAAAACATCAGTCACTAAATGATAAAATGAAAACTTATGCCCTAATATATTATAATCACCTCAAATATAAATGGTCTAAATATACCAATTAAAAGGGATTCGCTGAATGGATTAAAAAATAACTTAATATGTGTCTACAAGGAACTTGCTTCAAGTATAAAAATATAGAAGTTTGATATTAAATAGGTGGAAAAATATATGCTATCCAAATAATAATAGAAATCAGGGAAGATTATATTAATATCAGATAATATAGACTTTAGGGCAAAGAAAGTTACCAGAGACAGAGTGAGGACACTGCGTAATGATAAAAGACTCAATCTACCAAAAATACATAGCAATTCTAAATCTGTATTAATCACAAAACAGAGCTGTAAAATATATGAAGCAAAACTGATAGAACTGAAAGGAGAAATAGACAAATCTATAATTATAGTTGATGGCTTCAAAACCGATCTCTCAAAAATCAATGGAACAACTAGATACAAAATTAGCAAGGACAGAGAACTCAAAAAGCAAAACAAAACAAAAATCCAATAGCCATAAGGATCTAATGAGCACTTATAGAACACTCCACCCCAAAACATCAGAATACATTTTTTTTAAATTGCCCACAGAACATATACAAAGGTAAACCATATCATGGGACATAAAATACACCTAAACACATTTTTAAGAGCTGAATTCATACGTACGTACTGCATTCTCTGACCACATGGGATCAAACTAGAAATCAATAACTGAAAGATAATAAGATTATCTCCACACACTTGGAATCTAAGCAGCACACTTATAAAGAGTCTTTTGGTCAAAACAAAAGTCTCAAGGGAAATTAAAAAAAAAATTGAACTGAAAGAAAACGAAAATAAAATATGTCAAAATTTGTGGGGCACAGTTAAAGCAGTGTTGAGAGGGAATCTTATAGTACTAAAATGCTTACATTAAAAAAGAGGAAAAGTCTCAAATTAGTACTATAAGCTCTTGCCTCAAACTAGGAAAATAAAACCAAGTAGTCAAGAGGAAGGAAATAATAAAGATAAGAGCAGAAATCAATGAAACTGAAAATAGAGAAAATAAATGAAGCAAAAAGCTAGTTCTGGAGGAGCTTCAAGATGGCAGAAGAGTAAGACGAGATCACCTGCCTCCCCGCAAATACATCAGAAATACATCTACATGTGGAACAACTCCTACAGAACACCTATGAACGCTGGCAGAAGACCTCAGACCTCCCAAAAGGCAAGAAACTCCCCACGTACCTGGGTAGGGCAAAAAAAAAAAAAAAAAAAAAATAGAAAAAACAGAGACAAAAGAATAGGGATGGGACCTGCACCAGTGGGAGGGAGCTGTGAAGGAGGAAAAGTTTCCATACACTACGAAGCCCCATCCTGGGCAGAGACTGCGGGTGGCAGAGGGGGAAGCTTGAGAGCCACGGAGGAGAGCACAGCAACAGGGGTGCAGAGAGCAAAGCGGAGAGATTTCCGCACAGAGGATCGGTGCCGACCAGCACTCACCAGCCCGAGAGGCTTGTCTGCTCACCCGCCGGGGCAGGCGGGGCTGGGAGCTGAGGCTTGGGCTTCAGAGGTCAGATCCCAGGGAGAGGACTGGGGTTGGCTGCGTGAACACAGCCTGAAGGGGTTAGTGCACCACGGCTAGCCGGGAGGGAGTCCGGGAAAAGTCGACCTGCCGAAGAGGCAAGAGACTTTTTCTTGCCTCTTTGTTTCCTGGTGTGCGAGGAGAGGGGATTAAGAACACTGCTTAAAGGAGCTCCAGAGACAGGCATGAGCCGCAGCTATCAGCGCGGACACCAGAGACGGGCATGAGGCGCTAAGGCTGCTGCTGCAGCCACCAAGAAGCCTGTGTGCAAGCACAGGTCACTATCCACGCCTCCCCTCCCAGGAGCCTGTGCAGCCCGCCACTGCCGGGGTCCTGTGACCCAGGGACAAATTCCTCGGGAGAGCACGCGGCATGCCTCGGGCTGGTGAGGCGTTACGCTGGCCTCTGCCACCGTAGGCTTGCCCTAACCCTGTGCCCCTCTCTTCCCCCGGCCTGGGTGGGCCAGAGCCCCCGAATCAGCTGGTCCTTTAACCCCGTCCTGTCTGAGCGAAGAACAGATGCCCTCAGGCGACCTACATGCAGAGATGGGGCCAAATCCAAAGCTGAACCCCAGGAGTTGTAAGAACAAGAGAAAGGGAAATTTCTCCCAGCAGCCTCAGGAGCAGCAGATTAAATCTCCACAATCAACTTGATGTACCCTGCATCTGTGGAATACCTGAATAGACAACAAATCATCCCAAATTAAGGAGGTGGACTTTGGAAACAATGATATATATATATTTTTTTTTTTCCCTTGTTCTTTTTTTGTGAATGTGTATGTGTCCTAGGATTTGTCCTAGGATTCTGTCTCTCCGTTTTTTATTTTTGTTTTTTAGTATAGTTTTTAGCATTTGCTATCATTAGTGGATTTGGTTGGGTTGCTCTCCTCTTTCTTTTCTTTATTACTTTTTAAAAATTTTCTTTTTAATAATTATTTTTTATTTTAATAAATTTATTTTTTTAATTTTATTTTATCTTTCTTTCTTTCTGTCTTTTTCTTTCTTTCTTTCTTTTCTTTCTTTCTTTTTTCTCCCTTGTATTTTGAGCTGTGTGGATGACAGGCTCTTGTAGCTCCAGCCATGTGTCAGGGCTGTGCCTCTGAGGTGGGAGAGCAAAGTTCAGGACATTGGCCCACAAGAGGCCTCCCAGCTCCACATAATATCAAATGGCGAAAATCTCCCAGAGATCTCCATCTCAACACCAACACCCAACTCCACTCAACGACCAGCAAGCTCCAGTGCTGGACACCCTATGCCACACAACTAGCAAGACAGGAACACAACCCTACTCATTAACAGAGAGGCTGCCTAAAATCATAGTAAGCCCACAGACAACCCAAAACACACCACTAGACGTGGACCCTCCCACCAGAAAGACAAGATCCAGCCTCATCCACCAGAGCACAGGCACCAGTCCCGTCCACCAGGAAGCCTACACAACACACTGAACCAACCTTAGCAACTGGGGGCAGACACCAAAAACAACAGGAGCTACGAACCTGAAGCCTGTGAAAAGGAGACCCCAAACATAGTAAGTTAAGCAAAATGAGAAGACAGAGAAACACACAGCAGATGAAGGAGCAAGGTAAAAACCCACCAGACCTAACGAAGAGGAAATAGGTAGTCTACCTGAAAAAGAATTCAGAATAATGATAGTAAAGATGATCCAAAATCTTGGAAATAGAATGGAGAAAATAAAAAACAACGTTTAAAAAGGACCTAGAAGAACTGAAGAGCAAACAAAGAGTGATGAACAACACAATAAATGAAATTAAAAATTCTCTACAAGGAATCAATAGCAGAATAAGTGAGGCAGAAGAATGGATAAGTGACCAGGAAAATAAAATAGTGGAAATAACTACTGCAGAGCAGAATAAAGAAAAAAAAAATGAAAAGAATTGAGGACAGTGTCAGAGACCTCTGGGACAATATTAAACACACCAACATTCGAATTATAAGGGTCCCAGAAGAAGAAGAGAAAAAGAAAGGGACTGAGAAAGTATTTTAAGACATTATAGTTGAAAACTTCCCTAATATGGGAAAGGAAATAGTTAATCAAGTCCAGGAAGCACAGAGAGTTCCATACAGGATAAACCCAAGGAGAAACACGCCAAGACACATAATAATCAAATTATCAAAAATTAAATACAAAGAAAAAGTATTAAAAGCAGCAAGGGAAAAACAACAAATAACATGCAAGGGAATCCCCATAAGGTTAACAGCAGATCTTCCAGCAGAAACTCTGCAAGCCAGAAGGGAGTGGCAGGGCATATTTAAAGTGAAGAAGGGGAAAAACCTACAACCAAGATTACTCTACCCAGCAAGGATCTCACTCAAATATGACGGAGAAATTAAAACCTTTACAGACATGCAAAAGCTAAGAGAATTCAGCACCACCAAACCAGCTTTAAAACAAATGCTAAAGGAACTTCTCTAGGCAAGAAACACAAGAGAAGGAAAAGACCTATAATAACAAACCCAAAACAATTAAGAAAATGGGAATAGGAACATACATATCGATAATTACCTGAAATGTAAATGGATTAAATGCTCCAACCAAAAGACAGACTGGCTGAATGGACACAAAAACAAGACCCATATATATGCTGTGTACAAGAGACCCACTTCAGACCTAGAGAAACATACAGACTGGAAGTGGGGGGCTGGAAAAAGATATTCCATGCAAATGGAAATCAAAAGAAAGCTGGAGTAGCAATTCTCATATCAGACAAAATAGACTTTAAAATAAAGACTATTACAAGAGACAAAGAAGGACACTACCTAGTGATCAAGGGATCGATCCAAGAAGAAGATATAACAATTGTAAATATTTATGCACCCAACATAGGAGCACCTCAATACATAAGGCAAATACTAACAGCCATAAAAGGGGAAATCGACAGTAACACAACCATAGTAGGGGACTTTACCACCCCACTTTCACAAATAAACAGATCATCCAAAATGAAAATAAGGAAATACAAGCTTTAAATTATACATTAAACAAGATGGACTTAATTGATAGTTATAGGACCTTCCATCCAAAAACAAGAGAATACATTTTCTTCTCAAGTGCTCATGGAGCATTCTCCAGGATAGATCATATTGGATGAGTACTGATTCTGGGACATGATTTTTATTATTGATGCTGTTCTTGGTTGTTGTTTGGTTTGCTTTCCTTTCTTATGATAAAATTCCCTACATGTTGTCACTGGGTGACCAACGGACTCAATTAGCCTGGTACTATCCTGGTTATCCCTTAGTCATGAGCAAATTGGAATGGTTGGCACCATAATAGAATACAATGTTCAGCAATTAACAATAATTTCTTTATGGCATAAAGGTTATATTACATTCTGTAATTCTATCTGTATTGAGAGACATACATAAATATTCCATATAAATTGTATAGTTACTATTTGCATTAACTAAGTAGATTTATAAGGGAAAGCTCCAGTTTTAGGTGGTACAAAGCCATTTGCTGAAGTGAGTTTGCTCTTTTATTGACTTGAAATGTGCATCTTTCATTATCCCCCATGGATATTTAAATAATAAACTTTCTTAGAGAAGACAGTAAGTATAAGTTTTTGAAAATTTCTTAATGATATACAAAACATTTTAGAGACAAGCTTATAACAAAGTACTTAAATATCACTTTAAATTTTACTTTTGTAAAGTGTGGGTGTTACTGCTTTAGTTAATCAACACCATAAAGATGAAATATTATATATTTCTTGAGTGAGCTTTTGTGGCAGACTGTGCTTATCACTTACAGTTTGATATAAAAACAATTTTTTTCAAATACCATTTGAGAGATTGTTTACTTTGTATTAAAAAAGAAAGGCTTCCCTCAAAATCAGCCTGACTGCTCCTGTTTTTCTGACTTTTCTAAAGTGTAATTGTAAGCTCATCTCTGATGTGGGATTTTGTTTATGCCTCTTAGACTGGTCTACTTCATCCTTCTTTCATTGGCCAACACATGGGCTTTGTCAAGTTCAACTCCTGTCATGATCCCATTGACTATAAAGCATTCATAAGAGAGAAAGTGCTCTCCACTGGAACATGTGACTGGTAGAGCTCAGGAAATGCAGGGTCAGTTATATATGCATACATACAAACATTTAGTATATTTAATATATAACGTACTGTATCTTTAGTCATTTGAATGGCTTTCTACCAAATTGGAGATTCATGATTCTAAATGTTTGTGTTACTGAGTTAATATTGTCATTCTATATTTCATCTATAAGACTATTGATTTTGAATTACAACACATCTATAACTGAGTGCTTCATTATGGAAAACGTAACTCAGTTTGCTCTAGAATTTTGTTTAGCTGTACCTATATATACAGTTGTCCAAGACATATTTTTAATAAAATCCTTACTTTGGATTGTGGTTTATTTATAACGTTTGCTTCAAAGAATTGCTTTATTATCATTTTCACAATCCAGAAATTTTTTAAATCATCAACTTTTAAAATCAACAATAACCTTTATGTCTGGTTTTTATTATATTTCTATTTTGCACCCGAGAAGACAGAATTAGGATTTACAAGTACAATTTATAGACTCCAATAAAAGTAGAATGGTTAAAACTTCATAAGACAATAAGGTATTATTTAGTTTAGATAAAGAGCAGCAACTGAATATTTATCTTAAATAGCTAAATTAAGTTAGTAAATAGGCCACACATAATCTAGACATTACAGAAAAAGAACTTCATTCTTAATAAGTTTCTCTCATTAATAGGTCAGCTGTTTATTCATTTATTCAACCAGTGTTTATCAAGGGTCTCCTATGTGTCAGCACAGGGATGAGCACTAGCAAAATCATGAATATCCATAGTCACTATCCACATGGGTCTTAGAATTTAGTGGCTTTCGTGGTAGTCCTAGAAAACTTAAACAATATCTATATCTGTATCCGTGCCTTTAATTTTATCTATATATTCATATCTAATTTAACCTATATGCTCTGATGGCAGGAAAAGCCTGGAGAGTTCTCTGAAGAGTATTATTTCACACACAATATTTCAAATTCAGGACGCAGTCACAACACAGAGAATTCTGTCTTTGTGCTGCTGTTTTGTTTTTCGCTTTTTACTTCTTTGAAAAATAATAAGCTTTTGATTTAGACATGAGAAAATTTACCCTCACATAAGCATGTCTTCTTTGTTTTTTTTAAAGTAAAAGTAGGGAGCTTGATAAAGCATGTTATTTTTCCTTTGGAATTTCCTAGTTCTTTGACCTTCTTAATTGATACAATTCCTTTAGAAATATAAAATATAACAAGTCAAAATATTTTAGTTACTTTAGGGTTTCTTTTTCTTAATTACTTGGTGAGGTAAGAATGGGATTTGTTGAATGAATGGAGGAATCAGGATTATTAGCGAGATTAGAAAGAAACATAGCTCAACAAAATGACCTCTCATCTTTCACATAGATCATTGCAAGATTTTTCCCTCCTGAGCCCCTACTTTCATTATTATCCCCCTACAACTGATCCTTCATGTCAGTGATTATCTACTTCTATATATTCAACTATATCTTTAAACATATTAAAGTAAAAAGAAGAAAATTAAAATATGTTCAATTACCTTTCTGCCCCAATGATACCTGTTAGGTGAAAAAAAAAAAGAAAGGCAAGTGTGGCCAGAGAGATTCAGATACAGAAAGACTGACAAATTTTTGATGATTTTTAACCTTAGTGATGGTTGAAACAGTTCAGTTTATTATTCTACTTTGTGTATGTCTGAAGTTTTTCAGAATAAATTTAAAATATTAAATATAGTATATAGTTAAGATTAGAATAATCAAGTATTTTAAAGAGATGAAATATGAAAGTCTCCCATTGCCCCGAACACTCTAGACAACAATTTCATGTAATTCCTAATGTAAAAATGTATATAATTACATGTACGTAGCCACCTATATGCTCCTTTTATAATAATTACACAAAGGGAAATTTAGGATACATATTTTTCTGTGTTTTGCCATAAGTACATGTTATTTTGGGCTTTGCTTGTTTGCTTATTCACACATATAGAGTTATCACTGTATGTTAAATATAACTGCATCATGATTATTTTATGGATGTATCATGCTTAACTGAAACAGTTCCCAATTATTTGTAGTGTCGCTATTAAAGACTATGATGTAATAAACTTCTGCCTATAAATCAGTGAAATTCTGTGAGTATATACTTTAGTTTAATTCATAACAGTGAGGTTGCTAGACATATACATTTTGAATTTTGATGGATGTTATTAATTTTTCTCCATGTTGAGACTACACATGGGTAAGGGAAAATATCAGAAGAAGGGCGCTTCCCACTGCAAATCTCCAGGAAATAGATGATGGTGTCTTGGACTAGAGTGGAGGTCATGGTAGTATTAAGAAGTGATTGGAATCTGTAAAATCAAAGTTTTCAAGCAACAAGAATTGTGTCAGCTTCTGGACTGTGAACAGCAGAAAATAATAGTTTCTTCAGAAGGTCCTTTAAAGAGTGCGTTAGATCAAACGAGTTGGATAAATTTTCAAATTTTGGGCTCAATTTTATGATTGCCAGGAGACATTAGGGAACTTAGGTTTACCTGTACTGCATTCAATTAAATTTTCCCAAAAGGAATATTAAGGCTTTTTCCTGACAAAAGGAGGCAAAAAGGCTGGGTGGGCAAAAACTTAAGATGTAAATTACAGCTTTATATTTTACTCTGAGTACACTCTAAACACCTTAAGATAATCTACAAGGCTGTAATAAGCTAAAGCATGCCTTCCTTGATTTTTCTCATGTAATTTTGGCCTTCACACTATGATCTAGTCACACTGGCCATTTTATGTTTCTTCTTTTATGTTTCAAGAATCTTTATGTCCACCTCCTTGAATTCCAGGGCTCAACTAAAATACCATTCTTTTCTGTGAATCCTATCTAACATAGCTAGTCCCCTCCCCACAGTTTCTCTTATCATATTATGTTTCAATTTCCATGCTTATGGATTGACAGAATTAATGTTGTTAAACTATTCATACTATCCAAATCAATCTACAAATTCCATCCAATCCTTATGAAAATGCCAATGGCATATTTCACACAACTAGAACAAAGAATTCTAAAATTTGTGTAGATCCACAAAAGACCCCAGCCAAAACAATCTTGAGAAAAAAGAACAAACCTGGAGGTAACACACTTTCTGATTTCAAACTATACTACAAAGCTATAGTAGTCAAAACACATTGTGGTACTAGCACAAAAACAGACACAAATCAGTGGAAGGTAATTGAGAGCCCAGAGATATACCACACATATATGGACAATTAATCTATGACAAAGGAGCAAAGAATATACAATGGAGAAAGGACAGTCTCTTCAATGCATGGTGCTGAGAGGACTGGACAGCCACACACAAAAGGAGGAAACTAGACCAATATCTTACCTCCTACACAAAAATTAACTCGAGGTAGATTAAAGATTGAATTTAAGACCTGAATTCTGAGAAAAAAATGTCGACAGTATGCTCTTTGACATCAGTCTTAGCAATATTTTTGTGAATCTGACTCCAAAGGCAAGGGAAACAATTGCAAAAACAAACAAATGGGACTAAAGCAAAATAAAAAACTTCTGCATAGTGAAGAAAACCATCATCAAAACAAAGGCAACCTCCTGAATAGGAGAAAATATTTGAAAGTTATATATCCAGTATGGGGTTAATATCTGAAATATATTTAAAAACTCATAAAATTCAACAACAAAAAACAAGCAGCTTGATTAAAAAATAGCCAGAGTGTCTGAATAGACATTTTTCCATAGAAGACATACAGATGACCAACAGGCATATGAAAAGATGTTCAACATCACTAATTACCAGGGAAATGCAAATCAAAACCACAGTGAGCATCACCTTTCACCTGTTTGAATGGCTGTTATCAAGAAGACAAGGAATAACAAATGCTGGGGAGGATGTGGAGGAAAGAGAATTGTTTTACACTTTGGTGGGTCTGTAAATTGATGCTGCCACTATGGAAAAGATGTTCTTCAAAATATCAATGATAGAACTTCAATATGACCCAGGTATTTCACTTCTGGGTATTTATTTGAAGAACACTTGAAAAGATATATGCACCCCTCTGTTCACTGCAGCATTATTTATAACAGTAATGGCCAAGATACATAAACAACATAAATGTTCATTGATGGATGAATAGATAAAGAAGATGTGATGCAATACACACACACACACACACACACACACCCCACACACACAAAGGAATATTACTGAGCCATAAAAAAGAATGAAATTCTGCCATTTGCGACAATGTTAATGGACCTTGAGGGTATTGAGTGAAATAAGTCAGAAAGAAAAAGACAAATACTGTACTTTTTCACTCAGATTTGGAATCTAAAAAACAAATGAACAAACAAAAACCAAAAGGAAAACAAACTCCTAGATACAGAGATCAGATCAGTGGTTACCAGAAGGGAAGAGGGTCATCTCTATGGTGATGGATAGTGACTAGACCCATAGTTGTGATCTCTCTGTAGTGCATAGAGATGTTGAAGTACAATGTTGTATACTTGAAACTTACTTAATAAAAAAATACATATAATTTATTTAAGTAAATTTGTATTTAAAATATTACCATTTCACTATGTAATCATTACTAAACTATTATTACTGAGATATTTTAAATTCTTTTTTTATATACTAATGCTTTGTTTTCCAATGTAATTTTTCACACTTACAGCACATCTCAATTTGGATGAGCCACATTTCAAATGCTCAATAGCCAAATGTAGCTACTATATTGGACAGCAGAACTCTAGAACCTCACCATTAATTTTAAAACATTCTGATGTTAGACTTTTCTATTACATGTTACTTTTGGGTAGATCTTCTTTTGAAAAAATATCAATAGAACCTAGATTGAATGAAACATTAAGTTATAAGCATATTTTTATCCAACAGTATAACACCCATAGGTGGGCATTATGAATTTGTAATCCTCTCCATCATAGGTAAAAAATGTGGAAATCTTTTTTATTTTCCATATATGATATTACCTTGATCTTGAGTCACCCTCTGTCATTGATCGTGACATCAAAAACAAAGACACATGCAGATATACACAACATACAACCAAAATCTGATATTTGAAGACTAATTTGGCACTTTCTAATTCAAAATATTTTCTTTCTAGTTCACTCAAAGTTAACTCAGTTTCTTCAGGATTTATTCTTGACACGCCTATTGTTTTCCCCTGAGATCATTCAAGGCTGCATGTAGCTTGTGTTTCTCATGGTGAAGAAAGTGAACTGCTCCTTTTGTGTTGTTCTTTAATCTCCACTTTATTCACTATCTAAATGTCCTTAGCCAAGTTACCTTCTGCTGTATTATCAGAGCATGGCTGAGTCCCATTTGTTCCACTTGCTTTTTGTTTCTTGCCTTGGCTTTTGCTGGCTATCCTTTATATTGTTAGGCCCCGTGTAACTCCCACTTGATCATCAGCTAAGAAGTCAAGCCTCACCCCTCTCCACGGCCTTTTTCCTGATGAACTTGGTGGAAGTATCCCATAACGTCCTCATTACTCTGGGGCACGCAAGAACCTTAGAATTCCACACCTGACACACCAAAGCAATGAAGGGCTGCAGCACTATTTCAGAGCCTGCATAGGAACCTCCTTCAGCCACTGAAGATGCCACATTAAAGGCAGAGTTCTACTAAAAGTGGGCTTTTGCTCTAAAGAAATAAATTGAGGGGGAAATGAGAAGGGAGAATACATAAGACATCATTTAAAAATATTTTCCTAGTACAGAATTTAATTAGACAGTTATAAGAATTAGTAGATACAAGTTCCATGGGCAAAAAGAGTATGTTTCCATAACGCCATTAAGAAAGCATTTAAAAAATTATTTTGAAAACGTTTCATGTTATTTAATTTTTTCTCAAAGTATTATTATTATTGATTATTATTATGGTTCAATAAGGTTTTAAGAAAAAATAACACCAGAGAGACAGAGAAAGAGAGTGAGAGAGAGAGAAAGAACTTTTTTTTTTTTTTTTTTTTTTTTTTGATGCATGCTCTTACAGGTCTTATTAACCTCAAGCCATTTTGGGCTTTGGTAATACCCCTAACATTTTTCTTAAAATGAAGATATTCTTCCATTTAAAATTATCTTTTAGTGCTGGGGACAAAAATAAATCAATCCCTAGCTATAATGATTGAAAGTCTTTGAACTTTTCAAACTGAATCAAATGTCGCATGAGCTATCTTTCATCTTATAGCTATTATTCTAACACAGTTCACTTAAATGACACTCTGTCCACAGAATCATCATCTATTTTTGACCCATTAACTTAGAGCTTACTCATTTCTTACCAGAAAATTATTCTCCCTCTTCCAAATGATTATTTCTAGAACTAGTATTTTCCTTTTTTTAGAAGCCTGTGTAAAGAAAGGGAAGCCTGTTTCCCTCCAACTCCCATAAGCTTTAACTTTGTTATTAAAACTCAAAGCAATAACAAATCCAGAACAATTTTATGACATTTTTATATACAGAAAATATTATTAGTGCTTTAAATATCTTCAGTATGTGAATAAACAGAATTATAATTATTTTACTACATTTTATTTGTTCAATTTTGATTAATATATTTTATATATTTTTATACTAGCCATTCTTTTTCTTTCCCAGCTTCACTGAGGTATAAGTGACAAATAAAATTGTAAGATTTAAAGTGCACAGTGTGATGATTTGATATACATATATATCGTGAAAGGATTCCCCTCATTGAGCTAACATATCCACCACCTCACATATTTATCTTTTTTTTTTTTTTTGGTGATCACATTTAATTTCCACTCTTTTAGTAAATTTCATGTATTTTAAATGTATATTTTTTATATACAGAAAAATATTACTGATCAACTCATTCTAAAATAAGGCATGGATGGTGCTATTTCCTCTCATTTAGGATCTTAAATAAATGATATCACTGTAATGAAGACCATTATCACAGAGCTGTTTCATAAAGTTCATATAGTTAAAAATATATGTATGTTTTGTTTACCATTAGTTATCACTTGAACCACAGCAAAACCTCAACTTTAAAAGGAAAATGGTTAATAAATACACATACATACCACTAGACCTAACATAACATTTTGTAAACTAAACTTTATTACATTCCATTGTCATTACAGAAATGCCAAATAACCTATTGATTCAGTTTTACCAATATGACACTAATATTGAAAATGATAGTAGGGTTGTTCTTATGTTTACACAGAAAAAAGATGATGAGACTATAAGTAAGGCAGATCATCTACATATTAAACCCATGAAGAGCTATCTCATTACTTTATAACATCTATTCAATGTGGGAAAAAAAGCATGATTTTGAGTAAAATTGTTCCACTTGTTTAATAAAACTTACACATGGAAAATATTAGGATTTATATAGTATGCTTTACAAATAATTCAGTTTTTTTTCAAATGATATATTTCCTTACTATATTCAAGATTAGACTAATGCCTGCTTCTAACCTTCGCCAGAAGGCAAGCGTATGCAAAGTCATTATTACTTCTGAGCTTCGTCATCACCTAGTTGTATCTTTGACATTTACTGGACTAAATAATTCAAATTATTTCTTTTCTTTTCTTTTATTTCTTTTATTTATTGATTTTTGGCTGTGTTGGGTCTTCGTTGCTGTGCACAGGCTTTCTCTAGTTGTGGTGAGCAGGGGCTACTCTCCGTTGCGCTGTGTGGCCTTCTCATTGTGGTGGCTTCTCTTGTTGCAGAGCAGAGGCTATAGGCATGTGGGCTTCGGTAGTTGCAGTATGCGGGTTCAGTAGTTGTGGCTCATGGGCTCTAGAGTGCAGGCTTGGTAGCTATGGCACACAGGCTTAGTTGCTCTATGGTACGTGGGATCTTCCCGGACCAGGGCTCAAACCCATGTCCACTGCATTGGCAGGCGGATTCTTAGCCACTGTGTCACCAGGGAAGCCCCAAATTATTTATTTACTTAAGTATAATCTGTCATTTAGTCTATTAGAGTATCTGTCCAAAATGTGTAAGAGTCAGCGTACAGTTATAATCAGTGCTTATTTCGTTATATGATTGACTCTAGAACGTCAGGAGAATACTGTTCTCAGACACTTAACACTTGAAGGTGAAACACTTTGACAGAAAAGGTACTCTTAATTTTAAGATTGTTCCAACTCATCCAATTCTAAGTGAGGTTAAGTATCTTTATTCGTTGACTAGGATCACTGTAAGTACTTCATAACTTCCTTATCACTCTGTAAAGCATGCAAATTTTAATGGTGAAAAGTTTGATTAATTTTAAAAGTAAAATTAGTAATAAAGGGATTAATACCAATTTGTACTATTTTGAAAGTATCAGATATTTATACATGACCTTAAAAGTTCTTATTCCTGTCGTCTTTAAGCTGTGATTCATCAGACTGTAGCCTACTCTTCTCTACAGTTGAATTTCATGCAAATATCTTTTGACCGTTTTCAATAAAGAGGCCAATCTGGGGAGCATAGAGCTCCTATGACCCCTGAGTTATTAATAGCTTTTATCTTTCTGTGTAATTCCTCTGATAAATGTTTTTGTCATTCTCCTTAGGCTCCTTAACCTTCATTCAGACTTGAACAATATTAGAGGTTCAGTCTTCTTGGTGGCAATATCCTGTCTCTCTAATTTTATGGTTTCTCAGATACATTGACACATTTGAGGATGCAGTATTTTTTTTAAAATTTCAGTGTCACGCTCTTATTATAATATATTATTTGCTTTCACCTATGTGTTTTCCAAATGAATGTACTTTAAGTACTTTTTTAACTATAGTGTCTCTTTGCCTGTACTTAAACAGATGCGATCATTTTTTGAGTGGAACCTATCTGGAAATAGCTCTTCTATCATTTCCCTATTGAGTTAGATTTCCCGCATTCTGAAACAATGGACATGTCAGATTTTTTTCATTCACTCCTTTTCACCAATGTGAAATTTGCACTTGATGTCATTCTATACTATTATCTCAACCCAATTGGTATTTTTAGTAGTTCTTAATATTTTAATAATTAAAGATCAAATTGTACAAAGATATCATTAAACATGTTCTTGAGATAATTCCAATTATGTACACAAAGATGTACAGATTTAGTCTGATCTTTGCTTTTAAACATTGGGTTTAAGTATTTTGTGAGTTCATATGGAATTGCTGCCCAATTGTGCGGCAGTCAGAAGAGTGACTTCATTGTGCTATGAGTGCAGTCAGAAGAGTGGTCAGCTGTCAGCTTTTGTGTCAGTAGCAGAGAGCTGTTTTGCCTGAGGTCACATCCCTTCCTGGGACAACCTGCATTCAATAATTCATCAATGGGTGGAATAAAATTTCAGTTTTCTTGGTCCTACGCAGTCTGAACTGCAGTTTGACTTCTTTCTCTGCCCAGTCCTGTCAGTCCTCCTCTACTCCCTACCCCACACAGCTGCAACACTTGGTAAAGCCCAATTTCATGATTTTTGTATGCAAAGTGTAAGAGTATGGTGGAGACTTACTTCACTGGAATGGTACAAAAAGGAGTCAAGATTGTATTCATATTACATTTTCTGTATGTTTTTCCTCTTGGAGCAAACTCAAGTTTAGACATATGAGAATGAGCTATAACAGGTCTCTCTGTAGACACACATCTGGGGTAGAGGGAAAACCAGGCAGGTGGTATATTTGAATGGCATATCTAAATACTAGAAGAGTGAGGTGATAGAATCTAACAGATAATCTTTGCAAAGCCACCTTATAAATACAAGAAGTTAGTTCTTTGGGAGTGACCTCTTTCAACATCAGTTACTACCAGCCACCAATAGATATATAGTATTTTACAGTCTTATAATAATAAATTACCATTCAAGGGCTTTTCCTTTCCAGGTTTCTACGGCAACCTCTGTACCACATACTCATTAGAAAGAAGTTCTATTTAATTGATCTACTAAATGTATTGCTTAATAGTAACTGTTAAGCAGTCTTTTGTTTCCAGGTCATATTTAGGGTTCACATATTTGCATAAAAGCATTTCGTTAGCTGAAACCAATCATTACTAGTAATTTTCTTCCTTTAGTTTAAAATAACTAAACCCTCATTGAGATTTTCTGAATAGCAAATATTTATATCTTGGAGAATAGGCTTTCTGTATGAGCTTGGCTTGCTTTGTTTCTGTGAGCAGCAAGAAAATTGCAGAGCCTGAAAATGTTAATCAGGGAAGACAAAAAGAAGGTGTCTTTTTCTCTGGTTGAAATGCAAATTAACAGTGACGCTAACTATAGGCCATATCCAATATTTGATGACAAAGTTGTAATGGATAAATATAATTTACAATACACAGTAGTTATCCACTGCATAACTTTCACTAATTAGAATTTTCACATGTTCCTTTCAATGCAGTTGAGACATTCTTAGCTGAGTTGTTTCTTGTATTTCAAGCCCACCCAAAGGACCAAGCTTAAGAATGCACTGGTCATAAGGTTTACATTAGACTAGAAATAAACACTAATACAAATGATAAGCCCCTAAGTTAACTGAGGGCTTAGGGCAGGGTAGGGAGCTAACACTTGTTGGAATACAGAACCAAGTATATTCTAAACATTAGACTAGGAATTTGAAATGTTAAGGCGCTCAGTTGTCAGAAACATTATTTCCATTGCAGAGACAAGGAAGATAAGTATCTGAAAAATTTTAAATCAACTGATTAGTTCATTCAATAAATATTAATTAGATATATACAATATGTCAGTTAAATTAAAATTAATTAAAATTAATTAAAATTAAACTACTAAAAAAGACAAGCAAGCATTTATACTCATGAAATATACATACTAGCTCCATTGCATTCAAAAAAATAAGCAAATATTTGAATGCTGTTATGTGCCAGACAGGTGCAGGGCAATGTGACGTCATATCACAATGTGATATTCTATGTGATTATGCTAATTAATTGTGGAACGAGGTTTTATACTCAAGTCTCTGATTCCATATCCTATTCTCTTTCCATTGTGATCTCTATGTTAGAATGTTTATTTTATCCAAAAAGAAGAGACATCACCATCTCTGGTCCATCTCTATTACTACTGATGTTAGTAGTTGTTCTTCCAGAGACCTCACTTGCCAAAGCTCATATTGCTGCCTTCCATTGGGGGGAGAATAGTTTCCCACACCATTGGCTCCATTGTTCAGAATTGCCTGAGATACCAATTACAATATAAAACAACTAGTTACCCAGAAGAAAGAAGATGAAGTGAAGGGAGAAGTAGTTTAGGGCATGGACTTTGGGGTTCACTAACTCTGAGATCAAATGTGTGGTCTTTAGTTGTACAAACTAGAAAAAATTGCTCAATTTCTTTTATCTAAAAACTGGCAGTAATTAATACTATCTATTATAGTGCCTGGAATATCATGAGCATTACACAATATTTTTTGTTGTTGTTTTTATTATTTTTGTTATCATTATCCTTCCCTTAGACTTATGAGCAGGAGTAGAGTGTTCATATAGAAGGAAATTCTATATCTCTATTTTCCTTGGGAAACAAATTACAAAGAAATATCAAATCATGCATCTATAAAAATACCTAAAAATACAAAATAAGTTTTGAAAGGTGATCAGAATATTTATGTGTCACACTAAGTTTGGGTAACAAAGAATAAAAGGAGCAAAACTGGATGAGTTTGACAGGAACAAGGGTACCTGAGTGACTCAAGGAGAGCTGAAAAGTGATTATAGTTATTAACTTGCTTCTTCCGAATCTTGACTCTGGCAAGCGGAGTGAAATTTTTCTTTGTCAATTGAGGGAATGACAAGAGGAAACATAAAATATTGTATAGGTATCACAGGAATTATTTTAAGAGTAGTGGACCATCCTGCATCCTGCATGATGTTATCATTGAGGAGGTAGATGTGGTAAATGCCTGCAGTAATAATTTTAGAACACTGGGTAGATAATGTTCTAAACATTCTTCTACCAACCACAAAACCATGTCCAATGTGTTGTCAGTTTCATCTCTCCAATATCTGGGGTTTGTGTGTAATTACTCATAAAATTGAAATAGAAAAAGTACTATTACTTTTTCTACTTTTTAAGAGCCTATTTCAGGCTCTTACTGTCAATATTCTGGTCCATGGCAACTGCCTCTTTCTTGAAAGTTCTGACTCTAGTTTATCTCCTTTTCAATTCATTCTTCAGGGATTTCAAAAGTGTGTTTCTTTTTGGAAGTTGTGATTAGGGAAATTCTATTTTTCATCAAAGTTCAATCCTATTACCAAGAGGGTATTTGTTTCCAAAATGGATTTTGTTTTCTAATTTTAAAAGTAATGCATGTTCATAATATATTTGGAAGGTATAAAGAAACAAAAAGCATAAGAGCACCACATCTAATTTCATCATCCAGACATAAATATAATTAACAGTTTTAAATATATTTTTCAGACTAGCATATGCTGCCTTACATCTTGAATACAATTATGTGTTCAATATAACTATTTTTAAACAAAATGTGATATAAATGCATGATGTCTTACAATCTCCTTTTTCTCTTAACTATACATCAGGGGCAAATTTGCATGTCAATAAATATACATAATTATTTAATAGTTGCATATTTATTCAATGGATATTCAATGATTATGACCTCTGTGCTATGCTCCAGTGAACAAATAGTGAATAAATTAAACAGAGTTCCTGTCCTTGGTAAATTTGTCATGCATATAAATTAGTATTCTTATTTTCTAGAAGAAACATACTATTGGAGTTGTTCAAATTACTTCAATTTCTGCCCTCATGAAATTTACAGAGTCTGGGAGAGGCAGACATAATTACACAAACATTAATTACAGTTCTTTTAGATTCTATAGAGGCAAAGTATAGGGCTCTCTGCGAATATGCAACTAAGGGGTTTGAGCTCCCGTTGTGTGGTGAGGGGGTTTGCTCTGAAAGCAGAAGGATGAGTAGCAGTTAGGTACAGGGTTAGAGAGGATGGTCTGCAGCGGGAGGACAGAGAGTGTGAAAGAACAGCACAAGCGCACTCATCTTGTGATTTTTCAGAGGTGTTACTTAAGATCTGTGAAATCATGTAGAGGAGAGGCACCACCATTGAACTCAACACGTTTAGTCACAAACTCATTAGCATTTAATATTCTCCTCAACTCTCCTTTCCTCCAGATCCATTCTGCTCCAACTTTGCTTTTCTTCAGAAAGCCCTTATTTTTATTATATAATTCTCCCAGGAATGTTCGTCATCCTGGAACATTCAGGATAGTCTCTAACTCTGATTTTCTCACAGGGAAAATGGGAATTTCAGTTTATTAAAGAGATTATGTTTTGACTATGTTTAATTAGATTGGTGTTATTAAAGAATCATTTTGGAAACTTTAAAGATTATTACTCATTTGTTTTAAAATTATTTCTCTAAATACTGAAGAAAATTAAAATCAGTAAAAAAGAGACAAAAAGCAAATCGGAAAAAAATATGAAAACATGCTAAGCATACGAAAGAATAACACCAACAAACCTGTTTGTAAAAGTGAGTTACATTTTCCTGTTAAGAGACAATGAATCTTAGATTAGCTGAAAATATGTCAAAGTTTATGATATTTACAAGCAAGATGATGCAAAATAACTGAAAACAATTTTAAAAGGAATGATATCTAAGGTGTATGTGGCAAAAAAGGAGGAATTGCAACATCTGTATCAAAGTAAATGGAAACAAAATATTCTATATCAATAGAGAAAAATGCATAATGAAAATATAACTGTCAAAAAAATCCCACATGATAAATAGCATTATATTACAACATATAAATGAAAATTGTTAAAAAAACAGAGTTGATCAAAACACAGTAGTTGCAGCAGAGTTAACAATTCCTCTAAGATTTTGATATATGAAGACTATAAAGATGGTTTGAATATTATAATTAACGCCCCTGATTAAAAAGGTACTTACCCACCTACACGTTATGCTCTACTGTATATACACATACAAAAATGCACATATATACACATATATCTGCATAACCCATGATACATATTGCATATTATATACATATTACATAATAATGTATATACATTTCTGGTTTCATTTTCTATTATATGTATTTTTTTATATTATTATATGTTATAATATACTATGTATCATGTTCTCTATTTCTTGTTTGGAATCATGATTTGAAAAGTATCTTCTCTTAATAAGTTATATATTTATGGTTATATAATACATAAGTGATTAGCTGAAAACAATTATATATTTATGAGTATGTGCTTGTAATTATATGTACATACGTATGAAAAAGAAAGAGGCAGCCTTACAAATAATTATTTAAAAAGAGAAAAAACATAATAGAATGATATAGAATGTGATCATAGGCGTCTCCTCACATCTAGAGAACATGCAGGACTCTGGTGGGACACCTTGATGCCCAAGGTGACAGGAGGAACCCCCAACCGAACTGGTAGGATGTGGGGGGACTGAGGGGGGAGGAGAAGTGGAGGCAGGACAGAACCAACGCCCCTGAGGGGTAGCTGAGAGGGGGGAGGGGTTCCCACTCCTCTAGAGACCCTTGGCATCTGGGATTGGGGGGAGCACGGCCAGAATATCCCCTGCCCAATTGGCCAGAGAAGTCTGCTCAGCTCTAGGGCTGGGTCTTATGCCCTCAGTGGCCCCCTCTGGGCTGCGTAGGACCTGGGGGCATAGGAGGGATGCCGGGGATATCAGCAGAGGCAGGCAGGGAGGGACCCTCCAGGACCAGAGGAGCAGGAGAGGAGCAGAGGGTGTTTGTCCTGCACACTCAAGCCTGTGAAGCCTACTGAGCTCCTAGGCCAGTCCCCAGCCTTCCAAAGCCCCTCCAGGCCTCATGGGTCCTGGGGACATAGGAGGGAGGCTGGGGGAGAGCAGGAGAGACAGGCAGAAGGGGTCCCCCAGGACCAGAGGAGCAGGAGAGGAACAGAGGGCGTTTGCCCTACACACTCGAGCCCAGGAAGCCTGCTGAGCTCCCAAGTGGGGTCCCCTGTGCTCTGAGACCAGAGGTGAGAGGCACACCTGGGTCCCTTTTGTTCTGTTGAGCCTAAGCACCCCCCACACAGGGCCTTTTCCAGCCCTGTTAGTCCTAAGCATAGGTCCCGCCCTGCACCCAACCCGCCACTGCTTAGGCCGTGCCCTCCACAGCCAAGGCCTTTTCCACCTTTTTTTTTTTTTTCTCCTTCTCTTTTTTACTACTGTGGTTCTGTTTTACCTTCCGGTTGTTATTTCATCTATATTTTTATTTTTATATTCTTTCTAACATATCTGTTAGTTTCCTAGTCTAATTTTATTTTTTAATTTATTATTGTTCTCTCCCCCACCTTTTTATTCTTGCCACTCCACGTGGTTTGTGGGATCTTGGTTCATGAGCCAGGGGTCAGGCTGAAGCTCCTGCGGTGGGAGCTCCAAGTCCAAACCACTGGACTAACAGAGAACGTCAGACCCCAGGGAATATTCATCAGAGTGAGGTCTCCTGGAGGTCCTCATCTCAGCACCAAGACCCAACTCTACCCAACAGCCTACAAACTCCAGTGTTGGAAGCCTCAGGCCAAACAACCAGTAAGACAGGAATACAATCCCACTCATCAAAAAAAAAAAAAAATGAGATGGCAAAAAAGTATGTTACAGATGAAGGAGCAAGATAAAAACCCACAAGACCAAATAAATCAAGAGGAAATAGGCAATCTACGTGAAAAATAATTCAGAGTAATGATAGTAAAGATGACCCAGAATCTCGGAAATAGAATGGAGGCACGGATTGAGTAAATACAAGAAATGTTTAACAAAGATCTAGAATAACTAAAGAACAAACAAACAGAGATGAACAACACAATAACTGAAATGAAATATACACTAGAAGGAATCAATAACAGAATAACTGAGGCAGAAGAGTGAATAAGTGAGCTGGAAGATAGAATGGTGGAAATAGCTGCCAAGGAGCAGAATAAAGAAAAAAGAATGAAAAGAATGAAAGACAATCTCAGAGACCTCTGGGACAACACTAAATGCACAACATTCGAATTATAGGGGTCCCAGAAGAAGAAGAGAAAAAGAAAGTGTCTGAGAAAATATTTGAAGAGATTATAGTGGAAAACTTCCATAACATGGGAAAAGAAATAGTCACCCAAGTCCAGGAAGCACAGAGAGTTCCATACAGGATAAACCCCAGGAGAAACACACCAAGACACATATTAATCAAACTAACAAAAATTAAATTCAAAGAAAAAATATTAAAAGCAGCAAGGGAAAAACAAAAAATAACATGCAAAGGAAACCCCATAAGTTTATCAGCTGACTTGTCAGCAGAAACTCTGCAGGCCTAAAGGAAGTGGCAGGATATACTTAAAGTGAAAAGAGAAAAACCTACAACCAAGATTACTCTACCCAGCAAGGATGTATTCAGATTTGACAGAGAAATCAAAAGCTTTTCAGACAAGCAAAAACTAAGAGAATTCAGCACCACCAAACCAGGTTTACAACAAATGCTAAAGAAACTTCTCTAGGCGGGAAACACAAGAGAAGAAAAAGACCCAGAAAAACAAACCCAAAACAATTAAGAAAATGGTAATAGGAGCATACATATAGTTTATAACCTTGAATGTAAATGAATTAAATGCCCCAACCAAAAGACACAGACTGGCTGAATGGATACAAAAACAAGACCTGTGTATATATTGTTTACAAGAGACCAACTTCAGATCTAGAGATACATACAGACTGAAAGTGAACGTATGGAAAATGTTATTCCATGCAAATGGAAATCAAAAGAAAGCTGGAGTAGCAATACTCGTATCAGATAAAACAGACTTTAAAATAAAGACTGTTATGAGAGATTAGGAAGGACACTACATGTTGATCAAGGGATCAATCCAAGAAGAAGATAAAAATTATAAATGTTTATGCACCCAACATAGGAGAACCTCAATACATAAGGAAAATGGTAACAACCATGAAAGGGGAAATTGACAGTAACACAATAATAGTAGGGGACTTTAATATCCCACGTACACCAATGGACAGATCATCCAAACAGAAAATAAATAAGGAAACACAAGCTTTAAATGACACAATAGACCAGATAGATTAAATTGATATTTATACAACATTCCACCCGAAAGTGGCAGAATACACTTTCTTTTCAAGTGCACACAGAACATTCTCCAGGATAGATCACATCTTGGGTCACAAATCAAGCCTCGGAAAATTTAAGAAAATTGAAATCGTATCAAGCATATTTTCTGACCACAATGCTATGAGATTGAAAATCAATTACAGGAAAAAAACTGTAAAAAACACAAATATATGGAGTCTAAACAGTGCACTACTAAATAACCAAGAGATCACTGAAGAAATCAAAGAAGAAATAAAAAAATACATAGAAACAAATGACAATGAAAACAAGATGACACAAGACCTATGGGATGCAGAAAAAAGAAGTTCTAAGAGGGAAGTTTATAGCAATTTAATCTCAATTCAAGAAACAAGAAAAATCTCAAATAAATCTAAACCTACACCTAAAGCAACTAGAGAAAGAAGATCAAAGAAAACCCAAAGTCAGTAGGAGGAAAGAAATCATAAAGATCAGAGCAGAAATAAATGAAATAGAAGCAAAGACTACAATAGCAAAGATCAATACAACTAAAAGCTGTTTCTTTGAGAAGATAAACAAAATTGATAATCCCTTAGCCAGATTCATCAAGAAAAAAAGGGAGAGGATGCAGATCAATAAAATTAGAAATGAAAAAGGAGAAATCAAAACTGACACCACAGAAATACAAAGAATTATAAGAGAGCACTACAAACAACTATATGCCAAAAAAATGGACAACCATGAAGAAATGGACAAATTCTTGGAAAGGTACAATTTTCCAAGACTGAACAGAAAGAATTAGAAAATATAAACAGAGCTATCACAAGTAATGAAATTGAAACTGTAATTAAAAATCTTCCAACAAACAAAAGTCCAGGACCAGATGGCTTCAGAGCCAAATTCTACCCAACATTTAGAGAAGAGCTAACACCAATCCTTCTCAAACTCTTCCCAAAAAATTGCAGAGGGAGGAAGACTCCTAAATTCATTCTACGAAGCCACCATCACCCTGATACCATAAACAGAAAAATATATGACAAAAAAGAAAATTATAGACCAATATCACTTATGGACATAGATGCAAAAATCCTGAACAAAATACTAGCGAACAGAATCCAACAACATATTAAAAGGATCATACACCATGATCAAGTGGGATTTATCCCAGGGATGCAAGGATTCTTTAATATATGCAAATCAATCAATGTGATACACCATATTACAGCTTAAGGAATAAAAACCATATGATCATCTCAACAGATGCAGAAAAAGCTTTTGACAAAATTCAATACCCATTTATGATAAAAACTCTCTAGAAAATAGGCATAGAGTGAACCTACCTCAACATCATAAAGGCCATACATGACAAACTCACAGCAAACATCATACTCAATGGTGAAAAACTGAAAACATTTCCTCTAAGATCAGGAACAAGACAAGGATATCCACTCTCACCACTATTACTCAACATAGTTTTGGAAATCCTAGCCATGGCAATCAGAGGAGAAAAAGAGATAAAAGGAATCCAAATTAGAGAAGAAGAAGTGAAACTGTCACTGTTTGCAGATGACATGATACTATACATAAAATCCGGATAAAGATGCCACCAGAAAACTAGAATTATTCAGTGAATTTGATAAGGTTGCAGGATACAAAATTAATGCACAGAAATCGCTGGTATTCCTATACACTAAGAATGAAAAATCAAAAAGAGAAATTAAAGAAACAATCCCATTTACCATCACAACAAAAAGAAACAAATACCTAGGAATAAACCTACCTAAGGAGATGAAAGACTTGTACTCAGAAAACTATAAAACACTGATGAAAGAAATCAAAGATGACAGAAACAGATGGAGAAATATACTGTGTTCTTGGATTGAAAGAATCAATATTGTGAAAATGACTGTACTACACAAAGCAAACTACAGATTCAGTGCAATCCCTATCAAGCTACCAATGGCATTCTTCACAGAATTAGAACAAAAAATTTTACAATTCATATTGTAAAAGCCCCCGAATAGCCAAAGCATTCTTGAGAAAGAAAAACAGGGCTGGAGGAATCAGGCACCCTGACATCAAACTATACTACAAAGCTACAGTAATCAAGAGAGTATGGTACTGGCACAAAAAACAGAAATACAGATCAATGATACAGGATACAATGCCCAGAGATATACCCACGCACATATGGTCACCTAATTTACGACAAAGGAGGGAAGAACATGCAATAGAGAAAAGACAGCCTCTTCAATAAGTGGTTCTGGGAAAACTGGACAGCTACAAGTAAAAGAATAAAATTAGAACACTCCCTAACACCATACACAAAAATAAACTCAAAGTGGATTAGAGACCTAAATGTAAGACTGGACAGTATAAAACTCTTAGAGGAAAATATAGGAAAAACTCTCTTTGACATAAACCACAGCAAGATCTTTTTTGACCTACCTCCTAGAGTAATGGAAATAAAAACAAACAAACAAAAAACAAATGGGACCTAATGAAACTTAAATCTTTTGCACAGCAAAGGAAACCATAAATAAGACGAAAAGACAACCCTCAGAATGGGAGAAAATATTTGCAAATGAAACAACGGACAAAGGATTAATCTCCAAAATATACAAGCAGCTCATGCAGCTCAATATCAAAAACACAAACAATCCAATTAAAAAATGGGTGGAAGACCTAAATAGACATTTTACCAAAGAAGACATACAGATGGTCAAGAGGCACATGAAAAGCTGCTCAACATCACTAATTATTAGAGAAATGCAAATCAAAACTACAATGAGGTATCACCTCGCACTGGTCAGAATGGCCAGTATCAAAAAAATCTAGAAAGAATAAATGCTGGAAAGGGTGTGGTGAAAAGGGAACCCTCCTACACTAAGGTAGGAATGTAAATTGATACAACCACTATGGAGAACAGTATGGAGGTTCCTTAAGAAACTGAAATAGAACTACTGTATGACCCAGCAATCCCACTACTGGGCATATACCCTGAGAAAACCATAATTCAAAAAGTCATGTACCACAATGTTCACTGCAGCTCTCTTTACAATAGCCAGGACATGGAAGCAGCCTAAATGTCCATCAACAGATAAATGGATAAAGAAGATGTGACATATATACAATGGAATATTACTCGGCCATAAAAAGAAACAAAACTGATTTATTTGTAGTGAGGTGGATGGACCTAGAGTCTGTCATACAGAATGAAGTAAGTCAGAAAGAGAAAAACAAATACTGTATGCTAACACATATATATGTAATCTAAGAAAAAAAATAGTTAGCTAGTGGGAAGCAGCAGATAGCACAGGGAGAGCAGCTCGGTGCTTTGCGACAGCTTAGAGGTGTGGGATAAGGAGGGTGGGAGGGAGGCTCAAGAGGAAGGGGATATGGGGATATATGTGTGCATGTGGCTGATTCACTCTGTTGGGCTTAGAGGCTAGCGCAGTATTGTGAAGCAGTTATACTCCAATAAAGATCTATTAAAAAAAGAAAAGAATATGATTATATTATGATGTCATATATATGGAAATGAAACAAGTATATATGGTAGTACATATTGCTATATATTATTATGTTATTTATATAATTATATAGTATTATAAATTATAAATAACCTAAGTAATATAATTGAACATTCTATACTTGTTAAATATATGTAAATATGTAGTAGATGTGTGCATTTATATGAATGTATTACATATGTACATATACATTAAAATATATCATGATAGTAATTTTACTCATTATGAATAATTGCCATTATGAATGAATGATATATTCATTTATTTGCCTATTCATTTTTCAAGGGAAATAGCTTCTTAAATCATGATTTTAAAAATGAGAAAGAAGCCATAATCATAAACACTAGCTTTGTAACTACATTGTCACAAACAACATTAAAATTTGAAAACGAGATAAAAATAAAAACATATATGATGATACAAATGTAAGGATTTCACAGTAAATCCTTAATATAAAGTGTTATCTTTAAAATCAGTATTTAAAACCCAATAATCCAGTATAAAATTTGATAATATTTACATACCTGCTTCTAGGTGAGGCAGTTAATTTGAATACATCTTTTTATTTTCTAGCCTTACTGAATATTTCTATATGCTCGTATAGGTATCCCGCACTTGTGTACTTCATAGTGTTTCTGATGTTGAATTGTAATTGGTTTTTCTTCCTTCTCCATTAGACTATTAACTTCTTTAAGTTGTGGTCTGTATTTGAGTCATCATTTTATCTGAATGGCCTTGCCTGGTATCTACTCTACTAATGTAAAAAAAAGAGAGATGAAAACGATATGAGGAAAAGAGAGAGTTGGAAAAGATGAGATTGTGATGAGAAGTTATTGATCATTGTTCTTTTTAATTTTAAGTGTCTTTTTAAAAATTGGAGTATAGTTGCTTTACAGTGCTGTCAGTTTCTGCTGTACAGCAAAGTGAATCAGCCATACCTATACATACATCCTCTGTTTTTTGGATTTCCTTCCCATTCACCACAGAGCACCGAGTAGAGTTCCCTGTGCTATACAGTAGGTACTCATTATCTATTTTATACATTGCATTGTATGTATGTCAATCCCAATCTCCCACTTCATCCTCCCCACCTTGGTATCCGTATGTTTGTTCTCTACATCTGTGTCTCTATTTCTGCTTTGCAAATAAGATCTTTACCATTTTCTAGATTCCACTTATATGTGTTAATATACAATATTTGTTTTTCTCTTTCTGATTTACTTCACTCTGTTTGACAGTCTCTAGGTCCTTCCTCATCTCTGCAAATGACACCATTTTGTTCCCTTTTATGGCTGAGTAATATTCCATTGTATATATGTACCACATCTTAATTATCCATTCCTCTGCTGATGGGCATTTAGGTTGCTTCCATGTCCTGGCTACTGTAAATAGTGCTTCAGTGAACATTGATTGGGGTGCATGTATGTTTTTGAATTATGGTTTTCTCTGGGTATACGACCAGTAGTGGGATTGCTGGGTCATGTGGTAGCTCTATTTTTAGTGTTTTAAGGAACCTCCATCCTGTTCTCCATAGTGGCTGTATCAATTTACATTCCCACCAATAGGGTAAAAGGGTTCCCTTTTCTCCACACCTT
Organism: Globicephala melas; assembly: GCF_963455315.2. Lineage (NCBI taxonomy): Eukaryota > Metazoa > Chordata > Mammalia > Artiodactyla > Delphinidae > Globicephala > Globicephala melas. The sequence goes on along the minus strand of NC_083316.1, from coordinate 39,506,763 downwards.
TTCCAGCATTTATTGTTTGTAGATTTTTTGATAATGGCCATTCTGACCAGTATGAGGTGTTTGAATAGAACACAAGTGAGCTCAGAATTAAAAGTATGTGAAAGTAGTATTTCAGATACGCTTTTTGTTTTCTCTTTTTCTTCTTACATATATATAAGAAATATATACATATTTATATATACATATATGTATTTAGGTCCAGTGCCTAATTTACTATGTATATAAATTACATTCTTTAGTCACTGGTAGAAGTGTACTATTGGTTTCAGTTGAATTACTTCAATTTCTGGAAATAAATGTATTTTTACATTTAAATTCAAATTGTTATTGACTTAGTTGTGATGGATTCAAAAAGAAATTGAAATAAGCCTTTAAATGTCTATCTTCCAATCTGTCCCTAATAGAACAATCTTTATTCCTGGAATTGAATCATCTAACTACTCACAACCCCTAGATACTTTTCCACCACATTTCTAAAACATTATGTTTGTATCTTCCCTATTCTAAAAAAAGAAAATATATTCTTTAAAGACAATTCAGCATACTTTCCAGTAAAAGTATACTAAAAAGTGAAGGAAATGTGTAGCATGTATCAACGTGCTTGACTATTTAAAAGTTTTTCCAAAAACATGTTTTAAAAAAGCTTTAAAAAAATTATTAGAACTTCAGGGCTTCCCTAGTGGCGCAGTGTTTGAGAGTCTGCCTGCCGATGCAGGGGACACGGGTTCGTGCCCCGGTGCGGGAAGGTCCCACATGCCGCGGAGCGGCTGGGCCCGTGAGCCATGGCCGCTGAGCCTGCGCGTCCGGAGCCTGTGCTCCGCAACGGGAGAGACCACAGCAGTGAGAGGCCCACGTACCACAAAAAAAAAAAAAAAAAAAAAAAATTATTAGAACTTCACATAGTTATAGACTGTCTACATTTCAAATTTTTTCTTTTATTTTATCAAAGTGTTTTTTCAAGACAGGTCTTTAAAATATTCTTTAAAAGTCTAACTAGTTCTCTATAGCAGACTTGGAACATGAATTATGTTATAGCATAATTCCATTTAAAATTATTAAAACTAGCTATTATATGTCTAATTGTAGGTATTAATTATATGTAATTATATATCTAAATACAATATAGTAATTATTTCCTTTACTTTTTTAATTTAAAAGAATATCTTTTATATTACTTAGGATGTCAATATATTCATATAAATGTATGTTTCCTCTCTTTGCACAATAAATCTTTTTTTACCCTTTACATCCTTAAAAAATTTATTGTTTGTAACAAATATTTATTTGCTTGATTTATAGCAATACCATTCATAGTATATACATAAGGAGTTCTAACAAGTAGTTTAATTTTAAAAGATGATTTTTTTCACATTCAAAAAGTGAAATTCCTGTATTATATGGAAAAACATAATGTTATTTGGTATAAATTATCCTATTTAAATAAGCTGTTGAAAAGAAATCTACATAATATCTGCTTTTTCTATTACTTTATATTTGATGACCTCCCTATTCAGAGATGACTAGGTAAAAACTCAAGTTCTTAAGGAACCATTTAATATAAATCTAACATGTGCTAATTTAAAAAATCTATAACAATGGAACAGAGTATCAACCAAAAAGCAAACCTCCTTTTCCCTGTGCCCCTTAATCCCATTCTCCCATTTTAACCACTGTAAATATTTATTTCTGTATTTCTTTAAATCATAACTAGTTTATAAGTGAATCATCTTTGTTCCTTAAACCATAGATAAGAATTCTTGGAATTATTAATTTTCTAGTCTGGTTAAGGACAGAAGTAAAGCCTAGCTAATGGAAAATGCCAGGATTTATAATTCATGATGTCCTCTTTCTCTGGGCTACTGTGCCTCTACCTACCTGTGCCTGTTTTTTTACACATCATATTTTTTATTATTGATTATATAGATGCTATCAGAAGGTCTGAGCTAATGAGAAATATGATTTGACTAACGGTTTAGAATTACTCTGACAGATCGACAAGAGATTGAAGGGACAAAGGCAGAAACAGGGAGACAAATCAGGAGACCACTGCAATAACCCAGTTGAGATATAAGGGACAGTGTCAGCAGGAGGTGCTCTGCGCTGGTCAGACACTGTATATCTCCTGAAGTTAATCCCCAAAGATGCTGCTGCTGGTTTGGTTGTGGAGTGTGTGAACGAGACAAGAGTCGGGGATGGTTCCAAGGCCTTTGGTCTGAGCTATTAAAGAACAGAATTGCTATTTACTGGGATGGGGAAGACAGTGGGGAAAACAGGTTTTGGGGGAAATTAGGGAATATGTGAAACTGAATATTTCACATGCCTTTAGATATTTATCCTGATTTTCTATTGCTAAGATACCAAATAAATACTTATATTAGGTTCCTACTGCTGTCATGACAAATTATTGCAGAATTTTTGGCTTAAAACCACATACATTTATTATCGCAGTTATAATAGTGCCAAAATCTAAGTACAGTATGATTCAGCTGGTTCTTCTTTCCTGGGTCTCACAAGACCAAAATGAAGGGGTTAGCAGGCAAAGCTACCTTCTGTATAGGAGGCTGTCGGGAATAATCCACTTGCAAGTTCTTTCAACTTGTTGGCAGAATTCAGTTGCTTGCAGTTGAGGTCTCCATTTCCCTGCTGGCAATGAGCTGAGAGCCACCCTTCACTTTTAAAGCCCTTTCTGACCTTTGCATATTGCCCACTACATTGAAGCCAGAAATGTCCTTCTTTCTCACACTTGAAATCTCTCAGACTTCTGTTTCTGCTGCATAGCTCTGTGCTCAGCCAGAAAAAAAAAAAGTTGTCTGCTTGTAAGGGCTCGTGTGATTAGATTGGGGCCACCTGGGTAATTGAAGACCTATCTTATGATGTCATCTTAATTACATCTTCAGAATTCCTTTTGCCATGTAATGCAACATATTCACAGATTTGAAAGAAAGAAGTTGACATGAGGGGGAGAGGTCATTCTGCCCACCACACCATCCAAATGGATATTTTAAATAAGCAATCAGACATATCATGAATGGTATTTATGGGAGCAAACATTAAAAAATGGAGAGGAGAGTCATCAGCCTATAGATAGTATATCAAGCTGTGACACTGGATAAAATCACACACACACACACTCACACAAAGTAGGTAGATAGAAAAGAAAAGAGGTATAAGGACTGAACACAGTATTACTCCAGTACTAAGAAATTTGGCAACCAGGAAAAAATTGCAAATGAGGAAAGGAAGAACATATGGGCAGAGAGGCAGGTAAAAGACAGTACATGAGAAATGTCTCTTCTGATTGTTTCTATTGAATATCTTCTCAGTGAATTAGCAAAGTCATGGGCTAAAAGGGAGAGCTGAAAAGGTGTTACAGATTAGAAAAAAGAGGAAAAGGAATAAAATAGAGAACTAAGTAGAGTGGAAGTATAAATGGATTAGAAAAATGCAGCTTAATTGTTTAAAATGATTAAATCAGTTGATGACATTTAACCAGTGTTATTGTTTTACATTGCTTTGCAATGTCTCTATATTTTCAACAGGGTTTTTTCATAAGTACCTTACCTTTTTCCCCATTTTAGCTTATTTATACTTGCATAGTTCTCCAAGGATGCCTCTGAACTCTGATACAAAATGTGTCCCTTCCAATTTCTTCTGTTCTTCAAGTTTGCCCAAATGTCAACTTCTCAACAAGACCAACCACAAACATCCTCCTCATACCTCCTCATTTGTATTACCCTGCTCTAGTGTTCCTTATTTTCATAGGACTTACTTTCTTACATACTAATTTAATTATATATTGTTCTTACTATTCATTGCCCTCCCACCCAGCTCTATAATATAAACCCTACAAAGGTAGAGATCATTGTTCACTGATGTGTCCAAAAATCCCCGAATAATGCTTAACACATGGAAGACAATTGACACATATCTACTGAATGAAGAGATAAATTTTGAGTTGCCTGTGAAGTCTCTAAGATGAGCTTGGATTACAGAATTTGGATACATATTTACATATGCAACTCTGGAGTGCATAAGACTAGTTTGGACTTTTCTATATTTTTACAAGTCGTCAGTGTATTGTTACTACTTGAAGCCATTTAGATTGATGCAAAACTATTACACGTGGAAAATAAAATGAAATCTAAGCATAAATATGGAAAGCAAAATGAAGTCTAGTATTCAATTTCAGAATTCTGGATAGTATCAGCATTTATGGAAGTGGCAGAAGACCCCAGTGATATCACATCAGAGTTATTGTGCTGAATCCTGCAGGCTATATTTCCAAAGGATATTGGTAGAGCAGAGAAGTTCCATCAGAGGATGAGCAGGGCAATGAAGAGTCTAGAAACAAGTTCAAGAAAGTGTAGACATTAAGCCTGAAAGAAATAAAATTCCCCAAGAAGAAAATAAAGTGGTTTAAAATTTTAGGTAAAAGGAGGACTCTTGTTAGAACCAGTCAGTGATGATTCATGGGATTCAGATATGGGGTTAATGAAAGGAAGATCTTGATAGCAATTGGAGATGCCCAACTATGGAAGAGGTTTCCAAATGCAGTGTCCACTATCACTGGCTGTTTGAGTTAGTGACAGATTATTGGCTGGGTCAGGGCTATTATTTGACTGGTTGAGAGTTTGCACTAAATAACCTGTAAGGTCCTTTGTACATTGTAGATTGACACCTATGTAGCACAAAAGTTAACTTTATGTAATGAGTCAACCTATCCTAATTTTTAAATCAAAACAAAACAATGCCTTAAAATAAAGCAGTACACATTTCTTCATAAGTGAAACTTATTTTCTTCTTTTTTTAATGCTCCTTTACGTACATGGTTTTTTATATTTTAAAATATTTCTTTTCATTGAGATATTTTTAGCATAACATAAAAACTGCATAATCTTACATTTACTAGTATTAGTTATATAACTATAAACTGAGTTTTTCTTTCCCTGCATGATCTTAAAATTGGAAATGTCAATTAAATTTTACTTCGGTAAATTTGTTAAGTTGGGCGAATATTTTGCTCTTCAGTTGTACTTTTCATAGAAATCCACCGCTTTCAAGTAGCACCTATATGATTGTTACTAGCCACGAAGACTATGATATTTACCCACCACTTGTATCATTCTCTGACAATCTTGCAGTAGTGGCAAATGTGATTCAAATATGGATTTCAAACCTCCATTTTGGTAAGAATTTCTTGTGGAATTACTAACAACTCGTAGAATCCAAACAAAATAAGACATCACAAACCCCCCTGCAATTTGGCTGTGGTAATTGTGTTTTACTCTGCATTCCTATACCCATTAGCCATGAAGTTAAACTAGATTTTATACCTTCCTTTTGAAATTAAGGTAGAATTAATAGAATCTGCTCCTGGAAAAGTGTCAAATGTGAGCATTTTTCTCTAATTGTTTTAGGATCTTATCTTTGCCCATAAGGTAAGTTCATCAGCATCTGAATCATTACGTTCTCCTAAACACTGTAGGAGAAAAAGGTTTTTAAAAAGTTTTCAAAATTTTGGGTGACTTTTTCTTGAATAAAATACAAGTTTCTGTTATATCTCTTACAAGTGATACACTAGGCATATTTTTTTCTTTCTTTTTTAAGAAAAATAGCCACAGAAAACTGTGATGAGCAATATCTGGGCATTTTTTTTTCTTCTTAGTTCGTTAATGAAAAGCTTTTGAATCTTCATGTGCCCAGCATTGTGGTGAATACTTGGGAATCGAACATGACTGCCTGAGGAGTTGAACATAGGCCATAAACCCAGTTACTAAGAGCCACATCCTTGCTCCATCTCATCCCATCTGCCTTTACCAATTGACAAGCAGAAGAAAATAAATCTACCTGCCTTAGTCTGCTTAGTGTTCCAAATACATTAGTTAAAATGCAAATTTTGATAAAAAGACATTAAAAAAAAGGATAAAGTAGCATGGTGAGAGATACTCTGGACACAGACATCAGTGAAACCTCCGTCCTTGGGCAATAAGTGCAGAGTAAAAACTCTATGCTGACTTCATGATAAGCTTCAAGGTGAAGATTGTTGGCACTTTTATCTTTTTATTGCAAGCTGCCTTAAATCATTTTAGAAACACGCTGAGCACAAATAATGGCATTATAACGTTTGTATTATATGTATCTAGTTCTAAGTAATAATATTTCTTTTTGAGTATTACATTCAAAACATCAAATTCTGTCTGCCGCTCATTCCAGGAATATCATTTTTA